>NC_057807.1:682159210-682184134 GCF_018294505.1 Triticum aestivum | reverse complement strand
TCTTCTTCTTCTTCTTCTTCTTCTAACTTCTTGTTTATCATTTTGCAGATTTGATTTAATTCACGGAAGCTTGCATGGATGGAGTGCTTCTTTTCCATTTGTGTTTTTATTTTGTATCAATGTGAAACTTTTGTGAATTGATGGATAACGGTGTTGGATGAACAATGTGAAACTTTTGTAATATGTAACGATGGAACTATGTGTTGGTTATGTATGTATATGTGATGAAACTTGTGTGTTGAATATGATTGTTATATGGATGCTTGTTGTATATATATGTGTTGGATATCTCATATGTGAAATAGTGATCTGAAATTAAGAAAAAACCAAAAAAAAAATTAAAAAATTGTTACTAATGGCGCACTTCCATGTGGTGCGCCATTAGTATACGAGATACTAATGACGCACCTGTGGGTTACTAATGGCGCACCTGTGGTGCGCCATTAGTATACCAGATACTAATGGCGAACCTGTGGTGCGCCATTACTAAAATATTCTAATGGCGTGATGCTAGTGGCGCACCAGTAGTGCGCCATTAGTAGGCAAAACTGGTGCGCCACTAGCATGCCTTTTCCTAGTAGTGCGAGAATGTTGCACGGGATTGTGAGCAATCTTGATAGCACTTTCATTGTCACAAAGTAATGGAACATGTTTCACATATATCCCATAATATTTAAGAGTTTGGGTCATCCAAAGTAATTGAGCACAACATGAACCAGCGGCAATGTATTCCACTTCGGCGGTCGATAAGGATACCGAGTTTTGTTTCTTGGAAGACCAAGACACAAGAGATCTACCAATAAATTGACAAGTACCCGAAGTGAACTTTCTATCAACCTTGTCACCGGCATAGTCCGAATCGGAATAGCCAACAAGATTGAAGGAGGCCCTCTTAGGATACCAAATGCAAAAATTTGGTGTATGGATTAAGTATCTCACTATCCTTTTCATAGCCTTAAGATGAAATTCTTTAGGAGCCGCTTGATATCGTTCGCACATGCACACACTTAGCATAATATCGGGACGTGAAGCACATAGATATAACAATGAACCAATCATAGAGCAATAAACCTTTTGATCAACCGGTTCACCATCTTTGGTCAAATCAAGATGTCCACTAGTAGGCATGGGTGTAGTCATACATTTGCATTCTTGCATATTGAACTTCTTGAATAAGTCCTTGGTGTACTTTGTTTGAGATACAAAGGTACCTTCCTTAGTTTGCTTGATTTGCAAACCAAGCAAGAATTTGAGTTCACTCATCATCGACATCTCAAACTTCTCCGACATTAGCTTTCCAAACTTCTCACTAAAGTGAGGGTTAGTCGAACCAAATATAATATCATCAACATAGATTTGGCACACAAATAGTTCTCCATTAACCCTTTTAGTAAAAAGAGTAGAATCAAATTTTCCAATTTCAAAGCCTTTTTCAATAAGGAACTTGGTCAAGCATTTATACCATGCTCTAGGAGCTTGTTTAAGACCATAAAGAGCTTTGTGAAATTTGTAAACATGATTAGGTTTCTTAGGATTGACAAAGCCGGGAGGTTGCTTAACATAAACTTCCTCCTCTATTTCACCATTTAGAAAAGTACTTTTAATGTCCATTTGGTACAAGGTGATATCATGGTGATTAGCATAGGCAAGTAAGATGCAAATGGACTCAAGTCTAGCAACGGGGGCATAAGTCTCACCATAGTCCATACCTTTGACTTGGGTGTAGCCTTGGGCGACGAGACGTGCTTTGTTGCGAACTACTTGTCCATCTTCATCTTGCTTGTTACACCCATTTGGTACCGATGATGTTGTGGTTGTTGTCGGGCTTCTCAACCAATGTCCAAACTTGATTTCTCTCAAAGTTGTGTAGCTCTTCATGCATGGCGTTTATCCAATCCGGATCTTCCAAAGCTTCTTCAACCTTCATAGGTTCAATGCTAGAGATGAATGAATAGTGTTCACAAAAGTTAGCTAAACGAGTTTTAGAGCGAGTGATTCTCCCGGTTTGGATATCATTGTAGATTTGCTCGACGGGATGGTCTTTAGCAACTCTTGCCCGAACTCGTGAAAGCTTTTGCTTGGATCTTGGTGGAACATCTTCTTCATCTTGTTCTTCTTCTTGGCCTTCTTCATTGTTGACGTTGTCGTTCCCTTGTCATGGTGGGGAAGGAGGTTGTTGATGTTCATCTTGGTGTACTTCCTCGTTTTCTTCGTCTTGGTGTGTCCCACTTGTGGATGCTTCTGTATCAACTCTTGGTTCACCTTGTCGTGAGGTAGAAGCTTCCACTTGGATGGACAAGGTACTCTCCTTCACCTCCATTGGACGAATCTTGCCAATAGACAATTCTTGGATTGCTTCCGAAGGGTCTTTGTCTCCTACATCAATTGGCAATTGCTCTACTTGCGAGCCGCTAGATTCATCAAACTTCACATCTACCGTCTCTTCAACCTTTCGGGTGAAATTATTGTAGACACGGTAAGTGTGAGAGTTTGAGCCATAACCAAGTAGGAAACCTTCACGAGACTTAGGAGCAAATTTAGAATGACGATGCTTATCAAGAATGTAGCACTTTGAGCCGAATACTCGAAAGTACCCAACTTGGGGTTTGTTACCAGTGAGGAGCTCGTATGCCGTCTTGCCGAGTAGCTTGTGAAGATACAAGCGATTTGTTGCGTGACAAGCTATCTCAACCGCTTCCGCCCAAAAGTGCTTTGGCGTCTTGTACTCATAAAGCATCGTTCTTGCCATTTGAGCGTCCAGTTCTTCGTCTCAACAACTCCATTTTGTTGAGGTGTGTACGTAGCCAAGAACTCATGTGAAATCCCTTCTTCGTCAAGAAAGGTGTCCACATTTGCGTTCTTGAACTCTGTTCCATTGTTGCTGTGAACCTTCTTGATCTTCACTTCAAATTGATTTTGGGCCTTCCTAGCGAAGTTTTTGAAGATCTTTTGGACCTGCGATTTATCATCGAGAAAGAACACCCACGTAAATCTTGAAAAATCATCAACTATAACTAGACCAAAAGAATTTCCACCGAGACTTTTGTAGGAGTTGGGACCAAAAAGATCCATGTGAAGTAGCTCGAGTGGCCTCCTTGTGGTCATGATGTTCTTCACGGGATGCCTTCCTCCAACCTGTTTACCTGCTTGACAAGCGCTGCAGAGTCTATCCTTATCAAATATGACATCATTAACGCCAAGGATATGGTTTCCTTTAATAAGCTTGTCAAGGTTTCGCATGCCCACACGACCTAATCATCTATGCCATAACCAACCTTTAGAGGATTTAGCAATTAGGCAAGTTCTAGGTTGAGCCTTTTTAGTGAAATCAACAATGTAAAGAACACCTCTATGTATACCGGTAAAGACCATTTTATGATTATCTCTACGAAACACTTGGCAATCTACTTCAGTAAATAGGACATTGAAATCGAAATCAGCAAGTCTAGATACTGAAAGTAAATTGTAGCCAAGAGATTCAACGAGCATGACATTTTGAATGGAGCTATCATGTGAGATTGCCACCTTACCGAGGCCAACCACCTTACCCTTTGAGTTGTCACCAAAAGTGACACACTTTCGAGGGTCGTCATTTTCAGCAAGCTCACGAAACATATCTTTATCTCCGGTCATGTGATCGGTACATCCAATATCAAGAACCCATTCCTTTCCTCCTGCCATATATCCCTGAAGATTTGCCATAAGACCAAAGTGTCTCATTCCATCATCAAAGTCACTATCATCATCCTCATCATAGTATCCATGTTCAACATCGTCATGTGGTGGATCAAATCCTAGAGAGGGTGATTCATTAGAGTGAGTTTGACAACGATCTTCTCTATGAATTCTAGTAGCTTCGGAAATAATATCGCTAATGATTCCAACATCTCCTTTGGTACGCATAAGATTGTAAGCTCAAATAGACAATCACCAAACATAGGATCATTGGAATTCATCTTACTCAAGGCAATAGACTTATGGAGAATTTCATCTAGATTCACTACAAGAAATCTGTTAATACATGACGGATTTTTGGTGACATTTTCAAAACTGTCATGGACGGCTTAGTACAGCCCCGCAAGCCCGCTCAAGCCCACTCAAGCCCGCCTAACCGCTCCGTGTATATAGGGCTAACCCTAAACTCTCCTCCTCGCCCCTCCCTCCTCCTCCCTAGCGGCGCAGCCAGAGCCCCTCTCTGTCCACCACGCCACTCCTTCCTAGCGTCGCCCGATTCCGGCGACTTCCGGCGCCTATGGCCGGCGCGTAGCACACCCTCATCCTTCCCTCGCTCCCCTCATTCCTTCCTTCCGGTTAGATTCACCAGTCTCATCCCGCAGAGCTAGCTTGCAAGACGTTCCCGTGGCTAGGAAACATCCAGACAAGCAACTCCACGCCCAACTCCGCTCCTTCCAGGCACTAACCCGTGCTCCGCCGATTGGGTCAAGGAAAGGACATCAACCCACCGCACCTGCCGGATCCGCCGAGCCAGGGGCCGGATCTGCAGAGCCAGCGGATGGATCCGTCGAGGTCACTCCTGGATCTCAATCTTCTTGTCCTCCCCGCCTTCTCCTTTGTCGACGGCAGGCAGCAGAAACATGCAAGCCGCACGCGACTGCTCCGACAATTGGAAGACGCGAGGTGCGACGCAACGACGCGTGGTCCATCCGGGCACGGCACCGGCGGGCACCACCACACTAGGGCACGATTTTGGCAGCCAACACTGGCGCCCAAATCGGATCAACTGAACCCAGGCGTGGGCTCCTACGGGTGTGAGGAGGAGATGACCAAGGGCGAGGGTCCGTTGATCGGCATCGACCTCGGGACGACCTACTCCTACGCCGGCATGTGGCAGCAGGTTGAGATCATGGCCAACGACCAGGGCAACCACACCACACCCTCCTACATCGCCTGAACCATCTCGCAATGAACCCCACCAACACCATCACCGGTACGTGCAGCCATCTAGAATTTCTTCTAGTGCGAGCAGTCGTTGTTCTATTCCCATGCACAAGATATAATTAGTTGGGGTTGGATCTATAGTTATTTTTTAATCAGATGTAGCTGTTATCCGTCATGCAGTCCCCTGTTTTTAAGATTTACTACAGATTATTAGTATACATATCTGCATGTCTACTCTCTGTTTTGAGATTTGTTTTGCTATGTTAGGTTGTCAAATTAGATACTTCAGAATCGGTTGCTTGATTTAAGTTGGGATGCTTCCTTAGGATTGAAATAATGATGAAGTGTTACATTCTGCTGTTTCAGATTGAACATAGCATAGTTTGGCAGCACCTTTTAAAAAAAATCTGTAACCATAGTTTTTAAATCTGTGGGCAAGGAATATTCAAGTTTCTAAAAACCACTCTCATTTTATCAACTTTGGACGTAGGCGAGGCGACGAGTTCTTTTAGTTCAGTTTAGTAAAAAGAGGCCCCAACCTCTTTTTTAAATACCGCAAAAAAACCACAGTATGATAGATATGGAAGTACATTATTTGTTTTATTCAATCCCCTCAAAGTATTTTATACCAAAGTTATTTCAGAAATCATAGTATTTTAAAAAATTGCGAAAATACATTGCATCCAATCACAGTATGTGAAATTATCTTTGGATCAGAATTACGCTATCGATTGATTCATATAATCGAATTGAACATTAGTTTCAGTGCATTATTAGGTCCCTTCTAGGTTTAATATTTCCAAATTATTTCCAACTTAGATATCTGGTAAGCACATGGACAAAATTGTGGTTTGAAGACAAATGTCGTGCCCTCCAATTTTTTGTTTGGAATATTTTTTCAGAAACTACACTTCAAAACTAACAGTAATTGATAGCTTGATCTGATACACAAATCACAGTACAAAGTTAAGCTGGCAATGAGGTACCCTTTCCATCCATCATCCCTGGTTTACACATTTGTCCAGGATCAGACTCACCTAGTCTGAACAAATGTTTTATGTCCTGAATTTCATCAGCCTCCTGAATTTTTGGCTTGTGGAATTTCAAGTTGAATGCTTGTTCCACTGATAATTTTGTTTGCTATTTAGGTCCAGTGGGGTTATAGTCAATACTCATGCTAATCAACAATTTTCCTAGGATGTTACTTAGAATTTTGGCATGGTCCTTTGGTGATTTGTAGGTTGGCTTTTTTATTTCTCCATGGCTTGTAGCTACAATTCCAAATCCGTCATGGACACCCATTGTACCTTGTTCTTTCTCAGTTCAGTTAGTATCCATTTGAATTAGTTCTGTAAGAATTCAGTTAGTCAATAAAAACATTTGGGAAGGCCTGATTCTTAAGAATTGGTTCAGGTGAGACAAAATTTGTGTGTTAGTAATAATAAAATGAAACTGCACATCCGATTTTAGACTAATTTCCTCGTTCTGGACAATATAGTCTGTACATCTCCTTCCTGATCGACGCCCACAATATAGCAGCAGTAGTACTTTTCAGTTTTGCTTTTGTTAGCTTTTCAGCTTTCGCGAAAAGAATTTGCTTGCTTTGACATTAGCTTGATGGGTGGACTTGTTGGTCGTACATTTTCCCTGTACTTACTTATTTCGCGTGCTATTCATGATGTTGCAGATTTCTGCAAATTTCCGTAAGGTATTCAAAAGTGCTTATTTCCTGTGCTATTCATGATGTTGCAAACCTTCTAGCAGCAGCATTTTAACTGGTTAAAACCATTCCCCCTTACTATTCATGATGTTGCAAATTTCTGTAAGGTATTCAAAAGTAGTTAAGTATTTACTCATTTGCATTACAAGACCTTTTCTAAAATATACCAGTTATGATTAGTTTTTCTATTGTACTGATCCAGGTTTGGGTCTTCTTACTAAGTACACACTAGTTGAGCAGTTAAGCTTGAGGCAGCAACCAAGGAGCTTGAGGCGTTGCATGTTGATCAAAATCAAGAAACACATGTAAGTACTACGGTGCAGCAGTTCCATTGTTTTCCATATTCCATGGCATGTGTGATGAATAACCAATGCTCTTTCTATGCAACATGGAACATGATTTCTTACATGTCATCCTTCTTCTTGACCCATGTGTAAAATTGTGGCGTTGCTGCCACCATGGGTGCTACATGATGCTTTTATTGTACATAGTTGTGTTACAAGGCAAAATTATCAATTGTGTGTTGTTGTATTATGCCTCTGTTGTATCCAGTGAGTACCCCCACCCATACAATTATCACACACTAGGAATTCTTCTTTTATGGAGATAAGTAAATGAAGATGTATGTATGCAATAGCCAGTTTGTTAGCTTAAATTTCACTTTTTAAAGCAATCTGTTATGTTGTCTCTGATTTGGTTTACAAACATGTTAATTGTCAAGTGAAAGAAAACAAATTCAACTAATATTATTGTACATCTGCACAATTGGAATGGTGAATCTGATGGTTACTTAGCCTGACTTTAAGTCTGACTATTTACTTGGTGGAATGAGCTCAACATGATGCTGAAATTTTTGTTCATGATAGAATATTATTTACTTGGTAGAATACTATTTATCACCATTCATTCTCATTGTTCATGATGCTGAAAATTTTGTAGCGCATTGGAAAGCTGCTGCTGCAGAACAACCAGGCCCGTATGCTGCATCTCCTATAGCACTTGGGAGTTTTGTGATGTGTGTTTTGTTTCTTTATCTTTTGACTTTCATTTGACACAACTTTTCTTTGGATTAATTTTAAGAAACCTCATGTTTCTTCTTGTTTTATAGTAGATGTAATGTTATTCTCATTTGTAGCATTATTAAGATTTAAGAATCTTAGACAACATGTAATTCATTTTTATCTTTGTTGCAATTCTCTTATTTCTACTATCTATTCATATCTACAAGTATCTAATATTCTTGTAAATATGCTAGGTAAGATTGGGTAGCAAGCTACTTGGTGTTTCCTATCACAATCAGCCACGAGAAGATCATTGCCACAAGAGAGCCGAGGACAAGAACACGAATAAGAGTCTTAATAGTTTATATGGTCTGTTGATGTTGACCGTGCTGGTTCCTAACCTTGATGTGATATATTTTGTCAATCTATGTTGTAAGTTATCATTTCATAGAGAATTTTGGAGGAATAAACTGCTATGTTGTACATACATACAGTTGGTTGCATACTCAATGAACCGTGTAATGTTTGACACCTTGCAAATACTTCCTCTTGGGTCAAAGTTGGCATTAGGATTTGTGTGATGCATTATGCTAAAAATGTATTGGTTGAAAATTAGGTCGAAATAAATGTGCTAATAATGGGCTCGACCCAATTTATACTGTACCTAAATCTGTGACGATTTTTATGACGAAAATAGTATCCACGTAGGCAGCCATGTTGGTTAATTGAAAATCCTACGTGGCATTAATCCATGACGGATTGTTCTATCACAATGGTTTGGGCCTGGGCGGGCTTGGGGCAGATCCATGACGGTCAAGAACTGTCAAGGAAGGAACGATGTCAAATTATGACGTGATATACATGACAGACTTCATGTTCGTCATGTATGGGCACCTATGACAGGTATTAACAGATTTCTTGTAGTGATTTTTCAAGGAATAATTTGGAAATCGTTCCTCAAGAAATTTCCATATGGTGTAGGCACACTTAAGAGTAGGCAAGCAACCTATCAAACTTCTAGGCAAACCTCTCATGATTAGATCAATAGTTCTAAGATTGCGAATCATGTCAATTGACTAATCAAGGATAGGATGCATAGGATCAACATGAGGTGCACAAGGGCTAGTAATGTACTTGTTCAAATGATATTCATTGAAAATCACAAGCATCTCATTCTTCCACTCATGAAAGTACTCTCCATCAAGTATAGGCACTCTATGTCTAAGACTCCCCAAAGTAGACTCATCCATCTTCCTCCAATGGTGTTTAAACCAAAGCAATGGAGACCAAAGCTCTGATACCAATTGAAAGGATCGAGAAGATGTGTCTAGGGGGGGGGGGTGATTAGACACTAAGTAAGAAAAGTTGCAGTTTTTAATTTCTTTAAGTTGAAGTGGAGTTTTGGCACAAGTTTAACAATCACAATACATAACAAGCAAGCATGCAAAGAGTATATGAGCAGCGGAAAGTAAAGCATGTAACTTGCAAGAATGTAAAGGGATGGGATTAGAATGTGCAAACGCAATTTGGAGACATGGATGTTTTTGTCGTGGTTCCAATAGGTGGTGCTATCGTACATCCACGTTGATGGAGACTTCAACCCACGAAGGCTAACGGCTGCGCGAGTCCACGGAGGGCTCCACCCATGAAGGGTCCACGAAGAAGCAACCTTGTCTATCCAACCATGGTCGTCGCCCACGAAGGACTTGCCTCACTAGGGTAGATCTTCACGAAATAGGCGATCACCTTGCCCTTACAAACTCCTTGGTTCAACTCCACAATCTTGTCGGAGGCTCCCAAGTGACACCTAGCCAATCTAGGAGACACCACTCTCCAAGAAGTAACAAATGGTGTGTTGATGATGAACTCCTCGCTCTTGTGCTTCAAATGATAGTATCCCCAACGCTCAACTCTCTCTCACAGGATTTGGATTTGGTGGAAAGAATATTTGAGTGGAAAGCAACTTGTCTAGAGATCAAGATTCATATGATAGGAATGGAATATCTTGACATCAACACAAGTGTAGGTGGTTCTCTCTCAGAAAATGTATATTGGAAGTGTAGGCATGTTCTGATGGCTCTCTCCACGAATGAAGAGTGGGTGGAGGGGTATATATAGCCTCCACAAAAAATCTAACCGTTACACACAACTTACCAATCTCGGTGGGACCGAATCGTGAAACTCGGTCGGACCGATTTAGCAAATAATGTGACCGTTAGGATTTTCGGTGGGACCGACATGTCAACTCGGTGGGACCTATATGGTTAGGGTTAGGGCATAACGTAATCTCGGTGAGACCGATTACACAAACTCGGTGGGACCGATTTTGGTAATAAGCTAACCAGTGAGTTGGTCAGGCAAACTCGGTGGGACCGATTCGCTCATCTCGGTTAGACCGAAATGTTACGGAGAGGAACAAAGAGTTTGCATTGTAATCTCGGTAGGACCGATTACACAAACTCGGTGGGACCGATTTTGGTAATGGATACATACATGGAGATTACAATCCCATCTCGGTGAGACCGAGATCCCTATCAGTGAGACCGAAAAGACTAGAGTTTTGTGGCAGTGGCTATGTCAACAGAACTCGGTGGCGCCGGATAGAAAGATACGGTAGGGCTGAGTTTGACTTTTGGTTTGGGATATATGTGGATGTGAGAAAGTAGTTGAGGGCTTTGGAGCATATCACTAAGCATTTTGAGCAAGAAACTCATTAAGCAACACCTCATCCCCTCTTAATAGTATTGACTTTCCTATGGACTCAATGTGATCTTGGATCACTAAAATAGAAAATGTAGAGTCTTGTGCTTTGAGCTTGAGCCAATCCTTTGTCCTTAGCGTCTTGAAGGGGTTCCACATCCTCTAGTCCATGGCACTCCATTGTTGAACTTATCTGAAACATACTAGGTAAAAGTGTTAGTCCAACAAGAGATATGTTGACATTAATTACCAAAATCACCCAGGGAGCACTTTGTGCTTTCACGGTGCCCCGATGGCAGCGGAGCTCACCAGTGAGGCTTTTTGCTTGGCTGCGCTCGTGCTGCGCGCCACAGCTGCTTGCTCGCTGCTGTGCTGCTTGTGCCCGTTATGCTCGCCGGCGCGCCGTTGCATGCTCCGGTGATGCGCTACCACCACTAGTCTTCTTGCTCTGGTGCTGCACGCTGCCGCCGCCGCTGCTTGCTCCGTGCTTAGGCCGTTGGACTGCCGTTGTGCTTGAAGGAGGAGGCGACGGCCATTCTGTGTGGTGATTCGGAAGCCAGAGCCGCCAGTAGCCCCCCTACCCCATGCTTCCAGGAGCAGGACACCGACCGACTCGTGCGCCTCGGCTGTGGCCACCTACCTCAACCTCGACCTTGACTAGGCTATGGTCGTGGCAGGCACGAGGCCAGAGCCGCCACTGCGCAATAAGGAGGCGCGAGCATCTTGGCCCAGGCCGCGGCGGCGCTGGTCTGCGGGAACGGCGGCGGGGGCCTGATCCCGATTGGATCGGGTAGGGAAGGGATATTTTTTTGGAGGGAGGGTTCTTTTTGAAAAAGATCAGTCTCACATTGTCTATTGTGAGTGTTATGCCACATCATCGAATGCAGGCCCCACATGTCATAGTCGCGGTTAAAATGTTCAAATAGACTGATCAGTGTTTTTTACAAAAAAAAGACGAAAGTCAGTGGTTTCTGGCCCAAATTCCTAAAAGGGTGTTTTCTATGCGTCAATGTGGTGGTTTTCTAAAATTCAATTGTTTGTCAAGTTTGCGTGTTTGGAGGTCCGACTGGACTGCGGGACTTGGACTATATATGACTCTGCTTACATCTTCAGTGTGAGGCTCTTCTATCACCTTCTGTCAGAAGAGAAGGCACCTGAGCCTCAGCGTGAAGCAGTCATCATTGCAGTTTGGGCTTCTCAATTAAAACAAAAACAAGAAAAAAGTTTGGGCATCTCAATGAACTTGGTCCAGCGCCCCAAGTATCACCGACTGACTGAAAGGTAGTACTATGTGTTAATTTCGACCTCTAAATTTCTACTGACCTTTCCATCTGTCTCCAGTATATATGTACTCAAAATGTACTTCACCTTGACAGCCGTTGTTGTATAGCCGCTGACACTGAATGTGCTCGATCGAGCTAACGACCTTGACTTTGCCGATACGGCGATACCCTCGAGCCGCCGCGAGTAGCTAGCTAGTCACCTCAAAGTTGTGGGCGGTGGTGACGTACGTACCATGTCAGGCATCTGGACGAGGTCTCGGTCTCGGTCTCGGTCTCGGTCTCGGATATGGGCCTGTTAACCGAACAAGATGAGCTGTTGGCCATGGCGTGGAAGAGTATGGAAGTTGGGAGCTAGCACTTGTACTTCAGGAAGAAGATGAGTACTACGTATTATTCTATAGTAATGGAACATAAGTTCGGGTACGTGCATATATATAGAAGTTCTAGTAATGGAACAGAGCTTCAGTAACAAGTTTTTTTTTGGAATTTGCTAAAGTACAGTACAAAATCCACTGGGAATTTGTACTCCCTTCGTCTGAAAAAACTTGTCCCAAGCTTGTCCATCTAATGGATGTATCTAGCACTAACTTGGTACTAGATATATCCATTTGAGGGACAAGTTTTTCCGGACGGAGGGGGTACACCACTAGCATGTTTTACTGGGCTAGTTTGGTGCTACAAGAATGGTGACTGCTGGCGTTATGTCGCATAAAGGTTTACAAGAGCTTACGAAACACCACTGTGCTCTAGCAAAACCGCTGAGGTACATGCATTGATGCGCTGGAGTTCTATTTATTGAGTTGCACTATGGCGCGACTGGCTCACCCGCACTGTCTTTCCATGTGGCCACAACTCCTGTCGCAAGAACAAGTGCATGTCTGTGATCTTCAGATGGATGGAACTTCGTGTTCTAAGGCGACACGCTGTCAGGGCAAAAATATTTTTGCGAGCATCATATAGCGGATCCTCATGTTTGTATGCTGGGATTTATCATTGCTTTCCTATCTGGATGGATTAGCGATGGAAACCAAGAGGCAATGAGCAAAGTCTTGTACACCAAAGATTTTTTGTAATATCTGGTGTTAATTATTGTTATTATGCTCAGGACTGTGCTATGTGCTTGTCTGAATCGCGTGTTTGTTGGCATATGTGATAGAACAACTTACAATTTTCAAGTGTGATCCGATGACTACGTTTCACAACAAGTTTTGCAACAACTGTGACATATATCTTCGAGTGACCTAAACATGAACTTTCCTCTGCATCACCACTACGATTGGTCCTAAGTCAAACTTCTCTATATATGTAAAAATCCATAAAAAATAATATGAACATGACATTTAAAAAAATGTGATTTATTACAACAAAAGCTATAGAAAATATGTGCTAATGTCTCTAACGTCAATTATTCGTAGTGGATATATATTTTATGATGAATGTGACGAAACTAATATGATGTTTTAGATGCCGGCATATTTTTTCAGCAGACTTGATCAAGGAGAAGAGTTTTGACTTAATACAAGGCCGAAATTTTCAATAAATTTGGTACATATAATATACAACTTCTCACACAAATCATATGATTTCTTACACATTTTCTCTTGAATCAAAATCCATGTGATATTGTGCTTACGGTCAACTGGGTGATAATATTTTCTTAGATCTATACAATTAAGTGGGTTTGCCTCTTGGTGTATTTGTAGTTCGCATGACAACATTGAATTGATTTGTGCTATCTCCGTTGGAAATTGAGATACTTTAGGGAGATAAAGAAGATAAAGGCGAAGAGGGCGATGATGACCACGTGAAGGTACGTGACAAGGTTGAAGTAGTGGTCCTCGAGGCCAAGGTAGCCTTCGAGGAACTCCCGCACTGTTTGGTTTGGTTGCCCAGGTACAAGAATTGGCTCTATCCGGTCACCAAGCTGGGAGAACATGAGTCCGTACACCGTCCATGCTGCTGGGTTTGCCCAATACACCCACCTCCACCAGACTGGGATCATCTGCGTCCACATTGCCACATTGTTTTTGTTCGTCAATTTAATCATGCACAATCTATCCTCCATTTTTTTGTTTATTTATTCCTTTGAAGGAAAGAAATCTTATTTCAAATATGTAACATTGGTTTGTAAGGGTATTATATTAATATGAAGTTGGTATGAAATATGCAATCTATTGAGGGGTTAGTTGGGGATTCCATGACCCTAATTTCCCATGTTCTCTCAAGTATGTATTGTAGTTATAGTGAAAAATATTGGGGGGGGGGGGTACTAGTTGGTAGAGTGAGGGCCATACCTCTCTTCCGATCATGAAGCCGGAGAAGATGTTCCAAAAGATGAAGATAAGGAAGGACAATCCAGAAGCTATCTCAATGTTTGGTGTTAGCGCCACAGTCATCATCCCGAAGAGTGTGTAGTACATGTAGCTTAGCACCATGTAAAGTAGAAACCAAAAGAACTTATTGGCGGTCATCTGGAATCCAATCATTGTGTATACGATTGTCGCGAATATGAATACTTGGACAAGCATGTAAGGCAATTCAATCGCCACCTGCAGATAGAATTTTAACATTATAGTTGAAAAAATATTGCCAAGCATTGTAGCTTTAGATTCTTAACTTAATTTTAGAGTGGACGAGTAAAGTAATATTACCTGAGCTATGGCATAGGCCAAGGTAGAGTATGTGCCTGCTGCCTTTTCTCGGTAGAGAACAATCCTCTCTGTTGCCACAACCGGTTGTAAGATACAACAATTGTTGAAGCCAAGAAACAATGCTGATCCGTATATGAGCCCTAGTATGTTGAATATATCTTGTTGTTGTTTACTGTTCCATAGGTAAAGCAAGTTATGACATAGTAGAGGTATGATATATTTTTCATGAAAGAAATTCCTTAGGTTTTTTCATTCCTACTTACATGGTTGATCCAGTTTGCCAAAATACAGTTCCAAACATAATTGATAGAACAAACGTGTTTAGGAATCGAACAACATTATGCTCTGGATTTTTCCAATATGCACATCTTTGTTTCCATAGGCAAGCGATGCATTGTGCCCTAAAGTTTAGCCAATATCTTGGAGGGAAATGTAGATCTTCTGTGTTTGGCGTTGGTTTTCCAAGCTCTTCAATAAGAAGTTTGTTCTCCCTGAAAGGTAAATATTAATCATATTATAATTTTTATTATTCAATCCAACTTACATCCCAATGGATGTAGCATTATGATTACATCATGCGTACCTGTATAGGGAGGAGCTCTGGTAAATTTTAGCATAGTCCACTCCAATCTCGTATTCTGTGGTGTGTGAACTGACATCCAACATCCATGATGCTGGGTTTTGTCCATCTTTTATTCTAGGAACACCGGGGATATCCTGTGTAAAGAAATTTTTAATAGTTTTGCTCTCCATCGAGAATGAACAATCAAAATTGGCCAATCTTACCTCAAAATATTTTATCATGTTGCTAGAAAGTCGACCTAGTGAACCACTATATATGATCTGACCACCTCTTTTCATGAGTAGAAGCTGCAATTTGTCAAATTTAATTGAGTTAAGGAAGTAAATAACTATTACTTACTAATAATCTTATTGAAGGCTCTGTTTAAAAATACATGTAAAAGGACACTTTTTTTCATTAGCAAGTACTTGTATGCTACTATCAACACATATACAAAAGGAAATGGGAGGGCCAATTACATCAAATATTTCACTTTGGCAAAAAAACATGGTGGGTTTAATTCTTTGTAATTGATAAGGTAGTTCTATTTTTATTTATCGCCGTTTCTTTCATTTTGCAAAAAATGATAGTTTTTGGTTATGTGTATTGTTAGTTTGATGCTCTTTCTAGTCATTGATCTTCAAACCACCTAACTATTCATTTCTTGCTTGTATTTTGTAGGAATATTTTGAGAAATTTAATAATATGACTTACTCATACCTCATCAAAAGATTCAAATATCCTAATGCTTGGCTGATGAATTGTACAAACAATGGTTCGTCCAGTATCTGCTGTCTTTCTTACTGCCCTCATGACAATCGCCGCAACACGGGCATCCAAGCCAGTGGTCGGCTCATCCATAAATATAATGGAAGGGCTAGCAACAAGCTCGACAGCCATTGTTAGCCTTTTTCGTTGCTCAGCTGACAGGCCAGTTGCTCCTGCCAGACCCACCATGGTATTCTTCAGTCCTGTTAACTCAACTAGATCCATGACTTCATCTATAAACATCTGAAATAAATTTAAAGGCATGCATTATGAGATATCATGTTATAGATTAAACTTCTAATGGTGTTAACAATCATACATACATCTCTTTGGCAAGATTTAACTTTTGAAGGCAACCTGAGCCATGCAGAAAACTGCAGTGACTCATATACAGTGAGATTAGGTGAGTGGATATCACTTTGTTCACAGTAGCCAGAGATCCTTGAAAATGTCTCCTGCTTCTTTGCATATCCTTCTATTGTGATAGTACCTTCAATATATCCTTCAGTTTTTCTTCCAGCCAAAACGTCGAGTAATGTTGTCTTTCCAGCACCAGTGATTCCCATCAAAGCTGTTAGCACCCCTGGTCTGAAAGCACCACTAACATCTTGTAGCAACTGAAGCCTTTTATCAGTTACTCCATACTTCATCATCTCCTAGTGTAAGATATGTATTTCTATAGTGAATATGTGACTAGATGGATGCTACTATTTAGTTAAGTAAGTTTTGTTTGAGAGTATACCTTAGGCATTTCGACAAAATAGTTGATATGATCAAATACAAAGGTAAGAGGCTGAAATGGGAGAACACCTTGTGGAATTGACCCATTGCCAATTCCGACTATCCTATTTGTGCACTCTTTCATTACCTTCATAGCATTGTTGTTAACTTGATGCTTGTGTGGCACTGCAAATCGTAAACAAACATGATAAATATCGACTATAGTTATAGCTCAATACTTTTTGTTTTTTATATTTCTTTGATATACATACATTTCATGAACTCCAGTGCAAAGATACTGAGTATATTGAACACCAACGAGAATCCAAATAATATAGTGACACAAATCCAATACCAGTGCCAATCTATGAGCAACCCCCTGATCTTGAGGATAGCGTCGCCAATGGTATTAGCATTTTCATAAGGAAATTCCTATCACAAGAGGATATCATCATTAGGTCGCATCTATGCTATATAAGGTATACATTGTATCCAAAACACTAGATGAATGATTGCTTACTGTGGCCCATCTTTCATCAAGGAACTCATTTAGGGAGATTGCGTTTTGTGCATAAGTGAATGGGGATGCCCAATATCCCCATTGTAACCATTGTTTGAGATCATCTGTTCAATGTAAAGAATATTTGAGCGTCTTAGAAGCTTGGTGTGCACACATGTCTTGTGTTATAGGTTTGTCATACATCTTACTTAAAAATAAGCTAAATCGCATCCAACCTTTTGAAATGACGATGCCACCAAATATGAAGATTGCTATAAGAGATGTGGTGGCAAGCACGTTGGCCATTACTAGTGTCCTTGCTACCGCCGCTAATAAATGACACATGCCCATTGACATTTGATGCATGGAAAAAAGTACCAAGAAATGCTTCATGAATCTGCAAAAAGTAATTAAGGAAATTATTTTCTATCACTACAACTTGATTAAGCTTCCGCGATAACCTAAATATTGAATTGACCAAGCGGAGATGTACCTAATAAAGGAAGGTGCGTAGCCAATCACATAGTAGGTTAAGACGGTCCAAAGACTTGTCTGTACAAAAGATATTGGGATACTAAGAAGAAAAATTGGAGTAAGGATTGCCCATCCTGGCAATGCTAGAAGGTCTCTTTGCTTGTAGAAAGTGGGAAGTCGCTTTATTGTCACAGCAATTTCAACCATGCCATTGAAGTTTACTATCATAACAACCAAAAAGAGAGCTCCGATATATTTATTCGCATTAATAATAGATTTTTGGTTCATACTTGTTCGAAGAAAAATGGTTGATATCACCAAAGCAAGGACTGTTATCTGTATGGTCGTGAATATATGTAGTGGGGAGTTTCTTTTTAGAAGAAGTACTTCCCTTGAAAAGCATGCCTTGAAAATATTCCATTTGGAGAGACCTGAACTAGTTTTCGCCTCCTCACTCTCTACTCTATTGTTTGGCACAAATAGTTTATCTTGTACAAGTCGAGGGAGATATGATGAATAGAAGGATTCAGCAAATTTTTCAATTGGATGGTAGTGATACATATGTTCCTCACCAATCTAGTATTGCTTTTGGTCCATCTTTGAGGTCACCTGGACAAATGGAAAAAGGTTTTGTTAGTTTTTTTACTATATGTTATTATGCACAAGTACACAATGTAATACTGAATTTTGTGGATGAAGTTGTGACTCAATGCTAACCATAGTTCGTGCCTTTAATGTACTAGTTGGCCCAAAGTTATTCCAAATAATGATTTAGTACTGAGAGTTAAATCAACACTAATGTTTATCTAGTAATTCCTTCATAAAAATTTAATGTAGTACCTATTGAAGGAAATCAGCTATGTCTTTCCTGTTGGGGCATGTGAATCCCATGAACTCAAAGAAATCAGTAGCTTTTTCTCGAGTACCATGATATACAATTTGACCCTCGCATAAAAGGATTATGTCATCAAATAATTCCAATGTCTCGGGAGGTGGTTGAAGCAAGGAAATAACCACCATGAGATCCATTAAATGAGTCATTTGTTGTATAACTTTTATTATCTCATATGTCGTGGTGCTATCAAGACCAGTCGAAATATCATCCATAAAGAAGCATCTTGCTAGACCAACTAGCATCTCTCCTGCATCAAGAAATTCATCATGAAATACAACAACACTAATACATTCACAAATAAGTGATTAATTAGGACATCAATATTGTATTTGATGGCAATCGCACTGGCACCATGTATTATGTTTTTGTTCTACATAGTTGGCACCATGTAATATGCTTTTGTTCTACATAGTTGATTAGCTGGCATACTTTTTTGTAGAATGGGTTAGTTTGTGTTATTAACATGTACTTCAGTGAATACAAAATATATTTTACGAATCTAGTGCATTTTATGAGCACCTTGCAGTAGTCTAATTGATTCTCGATTCCATCAAATAAGAGAAAAAGGTTCATTCTGAACATGTTGAGTTTAGTATGAGGTCAAGGTAGAACTCCAATACCATATATCTAGAATCCTCGAATTTTAAGATCAAATTCTTTTGAATACTAAGATGGTTTTCAGGGGGTTGTGCGGACGCGGCATATGCGCGTAAGGTTTTGTGATGTCACACATGATGTGGTAGAGAACATATTATCGATGATGTTTCACAAACTACTTAATAACAATATGTTGGACGTCATTTATTTGTGTAACGGGGGCCAACTCGCTGCAGTTGGAGGTGGATGATCTAGAAAGGTCGGATCTATTAATGAGCTATCATAATCTTCTAGTTTTTTTGGAGTAAAAGTAGTCATGCACCCATTCTATAAGGCCATATGGAGGTGTTGGTCGGTGGCCACCATCCTCAGTCTTGATCTTCTTGGCATACATGTTTTTGACTTCACCCTATTTGGTAGCGGCATGACTCCTTTTAATGTAACATGTGGGTGGTCCACCTTGGGGAATTGGTTGCCCACGCTACCCTCCACCCCTCAGGTGCGCCACATGAGAGGGGAGGAATATGGGCCATAAAATGACACGCACATCATAGGTAAGTGCTCATGCACTTCCTCTTGACACATATAAATACCAAAATTCCTAATTCATAAATAGTATAACTTTTGGGAGGCCACCTGCTAAGAAAATTACTAGCGGTCCCTTTCAGACATGTCCCATGTTTTATTTTAAACTAACCAATTCCCTCGTAAGAGAACTTCCATTTTTGGACCCCCATTTATTACCTTTTTGGAACTTTGGAACAACTTGGAAACTTCATAATTTTTCTAAAATAGGGGATTTCAAATTTTATGAAGATAATAAAATTTACACGAAAGAAAGATATGGTGGGCCCCTATAGTTGTATCCATGTGATAACAACATAAAACATGATGAAAAATCTGGTAGTCACCTAGTTTGGTCGGAGAGTGACTCAGTAATGGGCAGGTGAATATGGACACGACCACCCACCCTTTAGCCGTTTCATTTTAAAGGAGATTCAAAATTATTCTAGAATCTAGATAATAGCGGAATTTTTGTCAAATGGTAGAAGTTGATGCCAAAGGTCCAAAACACTCAAAATAACTAGGCATAATATGGAAACTAAATGATAACAACATATTTTTCAGGAGTGTTAAATAACACTGCATAGCTAGACATGCATTTATATTTTTTTATCTAGAATTGAATATATATTATCTTAAGTATTTTACAATATTTTTTCAATGTTTTATTTTTTACCAAATTTTCAACATTTTTCATCACACCAATCACATTCTGAAGCACGTCACGTGCAACATTAGCAAAATTTCCACATCATACCGCATGCTAGAGGGAATGTTCACAAAACAATTTTATTTATCCCAAATGATAAAAATTTATAAAGGTTTGGAGTATCATATTTTACATCTCCTCGTTTAGCTTTGACCTCATATCCAAGCTTAGGGTTCGATTTGCACTAATTGCTCTAACATACATACAGTTGCTCTGGTTTACTAGAATAAATATCAAATGTCAACCTGATATGGAATATGTTTTTTATGGATAATGGTAAAAGGTTCACGAGAAAGGGCTCATTTAATAGTATTGTCATTGTCGCACATGCAATGCATATTTTTTGCAAACATGTAACACATTGGCTGAATTAGTTATTGCACACCTGCACCACATGTTGTTTACAAACTTAATGACATATACATAGCTACACTAGATGATTGCATGAACACACATGGTTGACAACATAAAGCTATTTTAAGATCATCATTGCCGCCGATCATTAATTTTCCAAATTCACTCGAATGGGTTCCATTCGGGAGAAAGATGAAGGGAATGTGATGAGGCAGTGATAGAGATAGAGTTGGTGGAGATATTCTTGTGAATTCTAATTTTGATAGATTAAAACAAATGAAAATTGAAATCATGGGACACAATATGCCATTTTATGTTGTTTATTACAAAGATTAATCAGAAGAAAGACTATTAAACAAGATTAACGATGTCGAGAAAATTCTACTTATTTACATCCATATATCAAATTTGATGAGTTGTTATGCTAAATAGTACCCCCCCCGTCCCATATTAATCAACGCTGAAATGGGTGTATCTAGCATTGAAATACGTCTAGATACATCCATTTCAACGTCAATTAATATGGAACGGGGGGTAGCTAAAAAAACTTATTTTAATCTTTTAGTATAGATTTTTTTTCTTAGTGTCCTTTGATCGAATATGTCCAGCAATTATGGTGCCATTTTGACACGTTATTACACTATATCCTTATATGGTGCACTAATACATTTTGTCTAATTGAGGAATATTTTATCAATAAGAGTGTGGTCAAGGTGGCAGAAATATTAGCTGTGTTGACTATTATAAAAATATATGTTCGGAAAGTGCACTCGAGGATGTGAAAACAAAAGGTGAAGAGCGCACTCATCGTGGTTTGACAAGTCATTGCCGAGGTGGAAATGTACTAATGTAAATATTACATGGCATTTCATCAACCATGTTTCCTGCACTACCACCAATAACGACAATAGCATGACACTTTATGTCGATGGTTTAGTTCACAGGAGATGTTGATGTCCTAGCAAGAGAATCATCAACAACCGGGGTTACCCAAGAGTGTGGGCGTGAGGAGAATGCCAAATAGCAAGTGTGTGGCGTTTAGCAGGTCCGGGCTTCCAGGATAGCTACATCACCATATATGGGAACCTCCTTGATGGCGGTTGGCTCAGCCCGTCGGCTGCCTCCAGTAGGTGCTCCACGGGCGGAGGTGGGCATGCATGGGGGTGGTGCAACACTATAGACGGAGGCGCCTACGCGTGGGGAGAGGTGTCAACCCGCGTCAGGTGGCATCGCCACATCACCAGAGGGAAGGGCGATGATATGCTTTTGTGTCCTCCTAGCCGACGAACACCTATGAGTGGAGTCCCAAGCGGTCACTGCCTCTAGCAACATGCCATCACATGGTAGTACCTTCCAGAGGAGGAAACGATGAGAATTTGTTGCAGTGATGTGTGATGAAACATCCGCGCTTGACAGATGTTTCTAGGCTAATTCATAGCATGGTTGGCACTGGTATCGAACCATGGGTGCAACTTGTGAAAGATGAGTTGGTGTGCATGTCAATACCATCTCACTCTATGTCACCCGGGTGTTACAACAGTGAGCAGTGGTGCACCTAGAAAGTACTTTGAGTGAGGGGAAACTACTTGAGTAGGGGCATATTCTCGAGAAATTCAAAGAATTTAAGCATATTTTATGAAACAACACTAGTAAATATATATTATTGAAAAATAAAAACTTTAGTGTGTGTCTGTGTGGGAGGGGGGCACTCAACTAAATATGGGTCCATCGCTGATGGTTAGGGTGGTAAAAAGACGAGGAACTAGACACGGTCAAGCGCATGCGCGGCTTGAGATAGGGCCATGTCTTGCTAGATAAAAGGGCCATCGGTGGTGACGGTGCATAACTCGCTGAACGGAGACACTCTGCGGGGCGTAGTGTAGGCCGACACGCCATAGACCCCGGGCAGCGCTCCGTGCAGACATCACAAGAGTGCTCGACAAAATTTCCACACTATAGATAGAGGAAATAGAAATGTTGACACATGAGAGACAATTGTTCAATACCCTGCTGGGTAAAACTTTGGTTCAATCGAGGTACCAAACATGTCCATATTTGTCTAGTTTTGGCAAGTTCAGTGTGCAAAGTGGACTAGTTTTGAAATTAAGGGATGCAAAATTCATAAGTAGATAAGTTAAGGGATCGGAAATTTAGTTTTCTCCATAAAGATCAAGCTATGAGGGTAAATTTGGTAGTAAATTTCAAGAGAGTCTAAAATTTAAACAAAGAGGAACAAGATACATGGCACATAGGATAAAATGCTAACCAATTGTTGCTCTTTTCTTTTGTCCTCCCGATATGCCTCTTCTCATCTCATCCCCCACTAGGATATCAGCACACTCAGACAAACCAAGTATCTGCATCATAGAAATCTTGTGATTATGTTGTCAAGATAAATGACAATAGGTTGAAGAGTTAGTGGTACCTTAATAATATAGTTTGTTGTAAGGTTACTTCCTTCTCCAAATGTTGTAGCCTGTAGACAACATATCTTAAGTGGTTGGGGAGATGAAATGTATTATAAAGATTGAGAAAATTGAAGTAATCACCTTAATGAAGGAGTCAAGATTTTGTTCCACTTCATTGATGTCACCTTGCTTTCTTCTTACCGATTGTTCCATCATCTCTATGTTTATCAAATACAGTAATCGTATTGATTACTATTCATGTACATGAAAAATAAAGGATACCTTTACCATCTACATGGGAACTTTTTTGAGTTCAAGTTTATGCATTTTGTTACAAAATTAATCTCATTCATAAGCACATAGTTTAGAGCTATATGTAAGATCTATAATATGAATAGCACACCATACTTAGGACAATGACTTACCAAATTCATTAATGGTTCCCAACATATTGGACGAGAAATCAATTGTCTCTCTGACAGTCATCTCGGCATGGTGAAGATCATACTGGCTAATGTAAGCATGCATGTGTTGAGGTGTTGAGGAATTCACTTCTTTTTCGTTGTATGTGATCTTTCCTTTCCGCTAGTAAGATATTTTACATCAAGAAAAATGCAATTTCCATTAGACCTTGTATGTCGGTATTTTTTGTGGTACGTACATAACCCAACCTACCTTTAGAGATGAATCCAACTTTCCTGCCAATGCCTTCAAAAATGTTGTTTTCCCAGAACCGGGCGCTCCGAGAAGAAGTGTCATCCTGGTTATGTTCGTATTACAATTTTTCAGGATCTTAGGTTAGTAAATTAGTAAGTCATGAACTTTCAGCTGTGGTACTATGCGAAGATGTCATTTCTTGGAACAATTAGTTTGATATACAAAATGCCTTCTTACTTTTGGGCTAGTAAAAAGTATGCATATGTACCTCAATGGTCGAATTGTGCCACTTGCTTCATTTATGATTTTGATTGCTCCTTTCCTTCTAGAATACATGTCAAAAAATGATACCAAATCCTACACAAATAATAATCAAGAGATGATTTAAACCGTAGACACACAGTTTGCTCAAATTTGTACATAATAATCGATCACAGCGGGCTCGAGTGCACAAGGAATTAATAAGTTCACATATAGGCTATGGAGGTAGAATAGAATGTGTGGTTGGCACACCTCTAGAAACTTAGTTTTCTCCAAGAACATCATTTCAGGGAAGCAACATGACACATTTGGAGACTTAACTCCACCTTCATTTCTAACGAGGATAGGCTTTCTCAAGTGGTTTGACCTATGAGCTGCAACCAATGTGAGGTTTTTCCGCCAACATGCATCTGTGTCCCATAAAACAATGAGATGGGAGTTGGAGAGGGTCGTGTCCCAACCACTCATGCAACATTGAAAAAGGCGCTCCTGAGTTAAGGACGTGTGAGGGGTCTTGGCGCTTCATCTAGGCGAACAGACGGCCGAGGAAGCATAGTGAGGGGCCTCTTGGTATCACATCTTTCTTTTAACGAACAGATGATGTTTTTTTCATTTTCCACTATGTGCACTCATTAGAGTTAGAAAACAGAATTAATAACTAAATCAAACAAACATGGCATCCAATTTTAGCTACTCGGAAAGCTAATATGGAATATTTTTAGTCTTATGGTTTGTTTGACGCATGTTTTATCCACCTCTGGACCTTGCAACCATACAACTTTCAATGAAATAAGTCCACGGAAGTGTACGAGGTCATCTTCATAGTTTTCAACACATGTCTAGTTCCGTCGGCCATAAGGACATAGCAAATAGGGAATCCAAGTATGTTTCCTTGTAAGGCCGGCTAGGCTCACACACTTTGGAGTTAAATTGGGTGCCTGATACGTCTCCATCTTCTCCATAATTTTGATTGTTTCAAGCTAATATTCTACAATTTTCATATACTTTTGGCAACTTTTTATATCATTTTTTGGGACTAACATATTGTTCCAGTGCCCAGTTCCAGTTCATGTTTGTTACATGTTTTTATTTCACAGAATATCCATATCAAACAAAGTCCAAACACGATAAAAATTTATGGAAATTTTTTGGAATATATGTGATTTTTGGGAAGAAGAATCAGCGTGAGAGGTGGTCCACAA
>NC_057807.1:682079678-682098743 GCF_018294505.1 Triticum aestivum | reverse complement strand
CGTACCCGTTAGTGACTGCGGGGGCGGATATGCCTGGTGTTGTCTGCTTGTGCATGATAAATCGTGCCACCGCGTGTAAATGTAGCTACCCGCCAAGGGCATTTACTTGGTTTCATATGATGTTCCTTTCGTGGCGTGCTGTGGGTGGCTGCATTGCGGCTAAGGCCTCTTCCAATGCATGGGTGCTTAGATGAGGTGCTAAGTGCATTAAAAAATCTTAGCAACCAGTCTCCCCAATGCATAGGTGCTTAACTTCTGTATCTAAACTTTCCTCATGGAATTTTTTTATAATAATTAAACTCCTTCATGTATTGGTTGGTAGTCATTTTACATAGATTCTCGTGCTTAGCACTGTTTCTTCCTGGGGTCACCGTAATACTCGCTTTCCTCTTTAATTGCTCTACCACATCATTTTTAATAGTACATGTTGGAGCACTTGCAAGGGCGTAGGGCGAGGAGATCGACCGATTGGGTGAGAGACTGGGAACCCATGCTATGACCATCCTCTCCGCCACGACCCGTCCCTTCTTCTACCCACTTGTCGAGCGGATGTTGCACCTGGCACCACTGCTCTAACGGAGAAGCATGTCGATTTTGGTGCTTGGCTCTCCTCCCCAGCAGTCACCAGCCACACAAGAGGTCGAGCGCAAGCTTGTGGCAAACCACACTCGAGCCAAGGCAACCACCTACCGGCGCGGGCTCGCCTTGGTCTTGGTCCCCATCTCCTCCACGCTTGGCACGAGTGCGGGTCGCCGTGGAACTGCATAAGGCGGGGCTGCAGCCCACGCCCCCGCTTTCCCCTTCGCCCAGACGACCAAGCCCTTCACCATCGAGTTCTTCTAGGCCGCCATCGCCGCCCCTCCTATTCGCCGCCAGCCACCGGCCATCGGACCCTCTTGTCTTACCACGTTGACGGAGCGTCGCCGGTTGTCGACCTTCCTGCTTGAACCCAAAGAGGTTGCGAAACGCCCGGAGGCCTCGTCCCATCTTGCGATCCGCCACCAAATCACACTATTTCTTGCTGCCATTGCCACTGTAGCAACATGGGAGAGGTTTCTTTCTTGATTCTTTGGTTACTCTTCTGTTTCTACTAGATTTGTGATGTTCTGATGTTCAGCTAGGTCTCGTGTTACTATTTTGGCCTTATCAGACTTATTGTCCTTTTGCTCATCTAGGTTTAATTCTTTGTGTTATGCTGGATGTGGTTAGGGGCTTAGGGCTGGTGGTTGTTCGTTAGTTTTGTCGTTGTTGGTTGCCCTCTGTTGTGCTCTTGTCCGTTGGATTGCTAGGATCTGTTATTCTAGTTGTTGGAAGAAGATTTGGCGGTTCTCCTTGGTCGACATTCCCATTTGATACAATGGTATTGCAGACTGTTTCTGACTCCCAGTTAACCTGAACACCATTTGGCGGTTCTCCTTATTACCATTAGGTGGTACAGAATGAAGTGCTGGTGGGTTGTCGTTACAAGATTTATGATTTTTGGAGGAAGATTCTTTCAGAATTTAGTTAACACCATTTCTTATTTTTGGTCATTGTCTATGTGCAAATTTACTTTTGCTCTGTGTGTATGTCATGCTAATTTCTTATGTAGTACTTTGTTGGAAGATGGATTTGTATTACTTAAGACAATTTGCGTAAGTCGAGTGCGTGTACACCGTAAATATTAGACAAATGGATATCGGAAAAAAGGAACTTGACTAGGCATTCCACCATCTTGTGCTACACGGTCATGTATGTTAACCCCTATGATGTATATTCACTTACATTCGTCTCCATGATGAAGCTCAGTAGATATTTGGTATGCACTTATCTATAATTGCAAACCAATTTGTTTTGATATAAAGCTTTGATGTTCATTGGGTGAAGTTGTTGTTTGGTGGGTTGCTAAAAAATTGCATCTGGGTGAGGACTGCCAAAGAGCATGGGCAAAACTGAGGAGGACTAAGCAAGGAGGGGCATGCAAATAGAAATCCCTAGTTTATTCGTCCCTCTATTCCTATCATGAGTACTGATGTGAGTCATGAAATAATTGCGCAGGCACATTGGTTGGAAAACATGGAGTTATGACGTGCCTGCCTTCTACTCTCTCCGTTCCTATATATAATATCTTTTAGATATTTCACTATAGACTACATACGAAGCAAAATGAGTGAATCTACACTCTAAAGTATGTCTATATATATTTGTATGTAGTCCATAGTGTAATCTTTAAAAGGTCTTATATTTAGAAACGGAGGGAGCTTTAGCGTTTTGATGCCTAAATATAACTTACCTCTTGATTTAGTGAGTAGCTAATTAGTTCTTAGGATGCATTTTCACTTGTGGTTAATTAGAAGAGTTTAAGATACATATTACTTCCTACATACCACATCATACACAAACTGACCAATAGTTTTCATTATACCATACATCTTCTTTCTCCCATGTTGTAAACACCTTTGGTAAACTAGAGGATACCCCATGCGTTGATGTGGGAATTCATTGATGAAAATTTGGCTGATAACATGTGAACTAAAATTAAAATACATGTGACTTTGTATGATTATGTATAGTTATTAAAATATCTATTGAATGGTAGTATTGGTATCCCTAAAAAAAGATGGTAGCATTAGTAGCTTTTGTAAAAAGAAATGGTATTTGATCCAATGGCTACATTACATTGTTATTTAAGAAAAGACACACAACTGACAAATGGACAGCATGTACTCCTAAACTGTTTTGAATTGGTTGAGAGCTGACTTGAGAAGGTAGAAATGTGTAGAGGAAATCAATAGTAAAAGAAAGAAAGAAAATGATAAGGCCAGATCTAGCAATGTTGTGACAGATTGTTCGTGCACACTGCCCTGTTTGGCCACACTTTGTTTTCCAATCTACGTGACATAGTTATTTAATTAATTGCTCTAAGGATAGAGCCAATAGTAATACTATCAATTAGAAACACATATGAAAATTAAAATGACATTTGTATTTTGTGTCTTCAATGTAACCATCTCATCCAGGTACATCGGTTATGCTCCTTAGGCATCCATCTAATTGTTGGAAATATGCCCTAGAGGCAATAATAAAAGTATTATTATATTTCATTGTTCATGATAATTGTCTTTTATTCATGCTATAACTGTATTATCCGGAAATCGTAATACACGTGTGAATACTTAGACCACACTATGTCCCTGGTAAGCCTCTAGTTGACCAGCTCGTTGTGACCAACAGATAGTCATGGTTTCCTGACTATGGACATTGGATGTCGTTGATAACGGGATCACATCATTAGGAGAATGATGTGATGGACAAGACCCAATCCTAAGCATAGCATAAAAGATCGTGTAGTTCGTTTTGCTAGAGCTTTGCAAGTGTCAAGTATCTCTTCCTACGACCATGAGATCGTGTAACTCCCGGCTACCGTAAGAGTGCCTTGGGTGCATCAAACGTCACAACGTAACTGGGTGACTATAAAGGTGCATTACAGGTATCTCCGAAAGTAGCTGTTGAATTGACACGGATCGAGACTGGGATTTGTCACTCCGTATGACGGAGAGGTATCTCTGGGCCCACTCGGTAATGCATCATCATAATGAGCTCAATGTGACCAAGGTGTTGGACACGGGATCATGCATTACGGTACGAGTAAAGTGACTTGCCGGTAACGAGACTGAACAAGGTATTGGGATACCGACGATCGAGTCTCGGGCAAGTAACGTACCGATTGACAAAGGGAATTGCATACAGGGTTTGATCGAATCCTCGACATAGTGGTTCATCCGATGACAACATCGAGGAGCATGTGGGAGCCATCATGGGTATCCAGATCCCGCTGATGGTTATTGACTGAGAGCGTCTCGGTCATGTCTGCATGTCTCCCGAACCCGTAGGGTCTACACACTTAAGGTTCGGTGACGCTAGGGTTATGAAGATATGTATATGCAGAAACCCGAATGTTGTTCGGAGTCCCGGATGAGATCCCGGACGTCACGAGGAGTTCCGGAATGGTCCGGAGGTAAAGAATTATATATAGGAAGTGCTGTTTCGGGCATCGGGACAAGTTTCGGGGTTATCGGTATTGTACCGGGACCACCGGAAGGGTCCCGGGGGTCCACCGGGTGGGGCCACCTGTCCCGGGGGGGCCACATGGGCTGTAGGGGGTGCGCCTTGGCCATCATGGGCCAAGGGCACCAGCCCCTATAGGCCCATGCGCCTAGGGTTTCCCCCTAGGAGGAGTCCTAGTGGTGGAAGGCACCCCTAGGTGCCTTGGGGGGGAGGGAAACCTCCCCTAGGCCGCCGCCCCCCTAGTAGATCTCATCTACTAGGGCCGGCGCCCCCCTTGGCACCCCTATATATAGTGGGGGGGAGAGGAGGAGGACACACCAGCCCCTGGCGCCTCCACCTTCCCCCGTTACGTCTCTCCCTCGTAGTCTCGGCGAAGCCCTGCTGCTGTGACGCCCTGCATCCACCACCACGCCGTCGTGCTGCTGGATCTTCATCAACCTCTCCTTCCCCCTTGTTGGATCAAGAAGGAGGAGACGTCTCCCATCCCGTACGTGTGTTGAACGCGGAGGTGCCGTCCGTTCGGCGCTGGTCATCGGTGATTTGGATCACGTCGAGTACGACTACATCATCACCTTGCAAGCTTCCGCACGCGATCTACAAGTGGTATGTAGATGCAAACTCTCTCCCTAGACTCGTTGCTTAGATGAACTCATAGATGGATCTTGGTGAAACCGTAGGAACATTTTTAATTTTCTGCAACGTTCCCCAACAGTGGCATCATGAGCTAGGTCTATGCGTAGTTCTCTTTGCACGAGTAGAACACAACTTTGTTGTGGGCGTGGATTTTGTCATCTTACTTGCCTCTACTAGTCTTTTCTTGCTCAACGGTATTGTGGGATGAAGCGGCCCGGACCAACCTTACACGTACTCTTACGTGAGACCGGTTCCACCGACTGACATGCACAAGTTGCATAAGGTGGCTGGCGGGTGTCTGTCTCTCCCACCTTAGTTGGAGCGGAATCGATGAACAGGGCCCTTATGAAGGGTAAATAGAAGTTGACGAAATCACGTTGTGGTGATTCGTAGGTAAGAAAACGTTCTTGCTAGAACCCAATTGCAGCCACGTAAAAGATGCAACAACAATTAGAGGACGTCTAACTTGTTTTTGCAGCGATTGATCATGTGATGTGATATGGCCAGAAGTTGTGATGAATGATGAATTGTGATGTATGAGATCATGTTCTTTGTAATAGGATTCACGACTTGCATGTCGATGAGTATGACAACCGGCAGGAGCCATAGGAGTTGTCATTATTATTTTTGTATGACCTGCGTGTCATTGAATAACGTCATGTAAACTACTTTACTTTATTGCTAAACGTTAGTCATAGAAGTAGAAGTAGTCGTTGGCGTGACAACTTCATGAAGACACGATGATGGAGATCATGATGATGGAGATCATGGTGTCAAGCCGGTGACAAGATGATCATGGAGCCCCGAAGATGAAGATCAATGGAGCTATATGATATTGGCCATATCATGTCACAACTATATAATTGCATGTGATGTTTATTATGTATTATACATCTTGTTTACTTAGGACGACGGTAGTAAATAAGATGATCCCTTATAAAATTTCAAGAAGTGTTCTCCCCTAACTGTGCACCGTTGCTACAGTTCGTCGTTTCTAAGCACCACGTGATGATCAGGTGTGATGGATTCTTACGTTCACATACAACGGGTGTAAGACAGTTTTACACAGCGAAAACACTTAGGGTTAACTTGACGAGCCTAGCATGTGCAGACATGGCCTCGGAACACGGAGACCGAAAGGTCGAACACGAGTCGTATGGAAGATACGATCAACATGAAAATGTTCACCGATGATGACTAGTCCGTCTCACGTGATGATCGGACACGGGCTACTCGACTCGGATCGTGTAACACTTAGATGACTAAAGGGATGTCTAATCTAAGTGGGAGTTCATAATTTGATTAGAACTTTATTATCATGAACTTAGTCTAAAACCTTTGCAAATATGTCTTGTAGATCAATGGCCAACGCTAATGTCAACATGAACTTCAACGCGTTCCTAGAGAAAACCAAGCTGAAAGATGATGGCAGCAACTATACGGACTGGGTCCGGAACCTGAGGATCATCCTCATAGCTGCCAGGAAACAATATGTCCTAGAAGGACCGCTAGGTGACGCTCCCGTTCCAGAGAACCAAGACAATATGAATGCTTGGCAAACTCGCGCTGATGATTACTCCCTCGTTCAGTGCGGCATGCTTTACAGCTTAGAACCGGGGCTCCAAAAGCGTTTTGAGCATCACGGAGCATATGAGATGTTCGAAGAGCTAAAACTAGTTTTCCAAGCTCATGCCCGGGTCGAGAGATATGATGTCTCCGACAAGTTCTACAGTTGTAAGATGGAGGAAAACAGTTCTGTCAGTGAGCACATCCTGAAGATGTCTGGGTTGCACAACCGTATGACCCAGCTAAACATTAACCTCCCAGATGAGGCGGTCATTGACAGAATCCTCCAGTCGCTCCCACCAAGCTACAAGAGCTTTGTGATGAACTACAACATGCAGGGAATGGAAAAGACCATTCCTGAAGTGTTCTCGATGCTGAAGTCAGCAGAGGCTGAAATCAAGAAAGAACATCAAGTGTTGATGGTCAATAAGACCACTAAGTTCAAGAAGGGCAAGGGTAAGAAGAACTTCAAGAAGGACGGCAAAAATGTTGCCGCGCCTGGTAAGCCAGTTGCCGGGAAGAAGTCAAAGAATGGACCCAAGCCTGAGACTGAGTGCTTTTATTGCAAGGGGAAGGGTCACTGGAAGCGGAACTGCCCCAAATACTTAGCGGATAAGAAGGCCGGCAACACCAAAGGTATATTTGATATACATGTGATTGATGTGTACCTTACCAGTAATCGTAGTAACTCCTGGGTATTTGATACCGGTGCCGTTGCTCATATTTGTAACTCACAGCAGGAGCTGCGGAATAAACGGAGACTGGCAAAGGACGAGGTGACAATGCGCGTCGGGAATGGTTCCAAAGTCGATGTGATCGCCGTCGGCACGCTGCCTCTACATTTACCTACGGGATTAGTATTGAACCTCAATAATTGTTATTTAGTGCCAAGTTTGAGCATGAACATTGTATCTGGATCTCGTTTAATACGAGATGGCTACTCATTTAAGTCTGAGAATAATGGTTGTTCGATTTATATGAGAGATATGTTTTATGGTCATGCTCCGATGGTCAATGGTTTATTCTTAATGAATCTCGAGCGTAATATTACACATGTTCATAGTGTAGATACCAAAAGATTTAAAGTTGATAACGATAGTCCCACATACTTGTGGCACTGCCGCCTTGGTCACATTGGTGTCAAGCGCATGAAGAAGCTCCATGCCGATGGACTTTTAGAGTCTCTTGATTATGAATCGTTTGACACGTGCGAACCATGCCTCTTGGGCAAAATGACCAAGACTCCGTTCTCCGGAACAATGGAGCGAGCAACCAACTTGTTGGAAATCATACATACCGATGTGTGTGGTCCAATGAGCGTTGAGGCTCGCGGAGGATATCGTTATGTTCTCACTCTCACAGATGACTTGAGTAGATATGGGTATGTCTACTTAATGAAACACAAGTCTGAGACCTTTGAAAAGTTCAAGGAATTTTAGAATGAGGTGGAGAATCAACGTGACCGAAAGATAAAATTCTTACGATCAGATCGTGGAGGAGAATACTTAAGTCACGAATTTGGTACACACTTAAAGAAATGTGGAATCGTTTCACAGCTCACGCCGCCTGGAACACCTCAGCGAAACGGTGTGTCCGAACGTCGTAATCGCACTCTATTGGATATGGTGCGGTCTATGATGTCTCTTACCGATTTACCGCTATCATTTTGGGGATACGCTCTAGAGACAGCTACATTCACTTTAAATAGGGCACCGTCTAAATCCGTTGAGACGACACCGTATGAATTATGGTTTGGAAAGAAACCTAAGCTGTCGTTTCTAAAAGTTTGGGCATGCGAAGCTTATGTCAAGAAACTTCAACCTGAAAAGCTCGAACCCAAGTCGGAAAAATGCGTATTCATAGGATACCCTAAGGAAACTATAGGGTATACCTTCTACTTAAGATCCGAAGGCAAGATCTTTGTTGCCAAGAACGGATGCTTTCTGGAAAAAGAGTTTCTCTCGAAAGAATTAAGTGGGAGGAAAGTAGAACTCGATGAAGTACTACCTCTTGAGCGGGATAGTGACGCAGCACAGGAAACCATTCCTGTGATGCCCACACCAACTGAAGAGGAAAACCATGATAATGATCAAGGTACTTCGGATCAAGTTACTGCTGAACTTCGTAGGTCCACAAGGACACGTTCCGCACCAGAGTGGTACGGCAACCCTGTCCTGGAAATCATGTTGTTAGACAACAATGAACCTTCGAACTATGAAGAAGCAATGGCGGGCCCGGATTCCAACAAATGGCTTGAAGCCATGAAATCCGAGATATAATCCATGTATGAAAACAAAGTATGGACTTTGACAGACTTGCCCGATGATCGGCGAGCGATAGAAAACAAATGGATCTTTAAGAAGAAGACGGACACGGATGGTAATGTTACCATCTATAAAGCTCGACTTGTCGCTAAGGGTTATCGACAGGTTCAAGGGATTGACTACGACGAGACATTCTCTCCCGTAGCGAAGCTAAAGTCCGTCCGAATCATGTTAGCAATTGCCGCATACTATGATTATGAGATATGGCAGATGGACGTCAAAACAGCATTCCTTAACGGGCATCTTAAGGAAGAACTGTATATGATGCAGCCGGAAGGTTTTGTCGATCCTCTGAATGCTAACAAAGTATGCAAGCTCCAGCGATCCATTTATGGACTGGTGCAAGCATCTCGGAGTTGGAACATTCGCTTTGATGAGATGATCAAAGCGTTTGGGTTTATGCAGACTTATGGAGAAGCCTGCGTTTACAAGAAAGTGAGTGGGAGCTCTGTAGCATTTCTCATATTATATGTAGATGACATACTCCTGATGGGAAATAATATAGAATTTCTGGACAGCATTAAGGCCTACTTGAATAAGTGTTTTTCAATGAAGGACCTTGGAGAAGCTGCTTATATATTAGGCATCAAGATCTATAGAGATAGATCGAGACGCCTCATAGGTCTTTCACAAAGTACATACCTTGATAAGATTTTGAAGAGATTCACAATGGATCAGTCCAAGAAGGGGTTCTTGCCTATGTTACAAGGTATGAGACTAAGCTCAGCTCAGTCACCGACCACGGCAAAAGATAAAGAAGAGATGAGTGTCATCCCCTATGCTTCAGCCATAGGATCTATTATGTATGCCATGCTGTGTACCAGACCCGATGTAAACCTTGCCGTAAGTTTGGTAGCAAGATACCAAAGTAATCCCGGCAAGGAACACTGGACAGCGGTCAAGAATATCCTGAAGTACCTGAAAAGGACAAAGGACATGTTTCTCGTTTATGGAGGAGACGAAGAGCTCGTCGTAAAGGGTTACGTCGACGCTAGCTTCGACTCAGATCTGGATGACTCTAAGTCACAAACCGGATACGTGTATATGTTGAATGGTGGAGCAGTAAGCTGGTGCAGCTGCAAGCAGAGAGTCGTGGCGGGATCTACGTGTGAAGCGGAGTACATGGCAGCCTCGGAGGCAGCACATGAAGCGATTTGGGTGAAGGAGTTCATCACCGACCTAGGAGTCATACCCAATGCGTCGGGGCCGATCAAACTCTTCTGTGACAACACTGGAGCTATTGCCCTCGCAAAGGAGCCCAGGTTTCACAAGAAGACCAGGCACATCAAGCGTCGTTTCAACTCCATCCGTGAAAATGTTCAAGATGGAGACATAGAGATTTGCAAAGTGCATACGGATCTGAATGTCGCAGATCCGCTGACTAAACCTCTCTCGCGTGCAAAACATGATCAACACCAGAACTCTATGGGTGTTCGATTCATCACAATGTAACTAGATTGGTGACTCTAGTGCAAGTGGGAGACTGTTGGAAATATGCCCTAGAGGCAATAATAAAAGTATTATTATATTTCATTGTTCATGATAATTGTCTTTTATTCATGCTATAACTGTATTATCCGGAAACCGTAATACACGTGTGAATACTTAGACCACACTATGTCCCTGGTAAGCCTCTAGTTGACCAGCTCGTTGTGACCAACAGATAGTCATGGTTTCCTGACTATGGACATTGGATGTCGTTGATAACGGGATCACATCATTAGGAGAATGATGTGATGGACAAGACCCAATCCTAAGCATAGCATAAAAGATCGTGTAGTTCGTTTTGCTAGAGCTTTGCAAGTGTCAAGTATCTCTTCCTACGACCATGAGATCGTGTAACTCCCGGCTACCGTAAGAGTGCCTTGGGTGCATCAAACGTCACAACGTAACTGGGTGACTATAAAGGTGCATTACAGGTATCTCCGAAAGTAGCTGTTGAATTGACACGGATCGAGACTGGGATTTGTCACTCCGTATGACGGAGAGGTATCTCTGGGCCCACTCGGTAATGCATCATCATAATGAGCTCAATGTGACCAAGGTGTTGGACACAGGATCATGCATTACGGTACGAGTAAAGTGACTTGCCGGTAACGAGACTGAACAAGGTATTGGGATACCGACGATCGAGTCTCGGGCAAGTAACGTACCGATTGACAAAGGGAATTGCATACAGGGTTTGATCGAATCCTCGACATAGTGGTTCATCCGATGACAACATCGAGGAGCATGTGGGAGCCATCATGGGTATCCAGATCCCGCTGATGGTTATTGACTGAGAGCGTCTCGGTCATGTCTGCATGTCTCCCGAACCCGTAGGGTCTACACACTTAAGGTTCGGTGACGCTAGGGTTATGAAGATATGTATATGCAGAAACCCGAATGTTGTTCGGAGTCCCGGATGAGATCCCGGACGTCACGAGGAGTTCCGGAATGGTCCGGAGGTAAAGAATTATATATAGGAAGTGCTGTTTCGGGCATCGGGACAAGTTTCGGGGTTATCGGTATTGTACCGGGACCACCGGAAGGGTCCCGGGGGTCCACCGGGTGGGGCCACCTGTCCCGGGGGGGGCACATGGGCTGTAGGGGGTGCGCCTTGGCCATCATGGGCCAAGGGCACCATCCCCTATAGGCCCATGCGCCTAGGGTTTCCCCCTAGGAGGAGTCCTAGTGGTGGAAGGCACCCCTAGGTGCCTTGGGAGGGAGGGAAACCTCCCCTAGGCCGCCGCCCCCCCTAGTAGATCTCATCTACTAGGGCCGGCGCCCCCCCTTGGCACCCCTATATATAGTGGGGGGGAGAGGAGGAGGACACACCAGCCCCTGGCGCCTCCACCTTCCCCCGTTACGTCTCTCCCTCGTAGTCTCGGCGAAGCCCTGCTGCTGTGACGCCCTGCATCCACCACCACGCCGTCGTGCTGCTGGATCTTCATCAACCTCTCCTTCCCCCTTGCTGGATCAAGAAGGAGGAGACGTCTCCCGTCCCGTACGTGTGTTGAACGCGGAGGTGCCGTCCGTTCGGCGCTGGTCATCGGTGATTTGGATCACGTCGAGTACGACTACATCATCACCTTGCAAGCTTCCGCACGCGATCTACAAGTGATATGTAGATGCAAACTCTCTCCCTAGACTCGTTGCTTAGATGAACTCATAGATGGATCTTGGTGAAACCGTAGGAAAAATTTTAATTTTCTGCAACGTTCCCCAACACTAATTGGTATGATGCAACAACATATGGGTTGAAGAAGAAATCACTGAGGTAGGTGTACAAAAAGACTCATTAGGCAGCAGAAGCACTTGTACTAAGGTAACCTGGTGCTACAGATGTCAGGCTGCTTACATTCAACCTCAAAGGCGTTCCTCTGTCCCTCATATATCCTACAAGGTACTAATTTGTGTGTTTTAACCATCCATCATTGAGGGATGGCAATGGGTAGGGTATGGGCGGGTACAACCTCCTTCTGCCCAAACCCATACCCACAAAAATTTTGTATACCCACCCATTTCAATACCCATGGGCATAAATTGGAACCCATGCCCATACCCATCGGGTATCCTATACCCAATGGGTATCCGGTGGGTACAATATGTAGCATTTAAATTTTTAAAATGTGGAGAAATGAGTTTAAAATTCAAGTGATTGCGCACGATTAGTAGAGCACTGGCATGGTCTCCTCCGGTGGGTGGGCTCTTGGAGGCATCAGGGGAGTATGAGTGGTGGTTGGTGGAAGCCCGACGCCGTTGGAGCTGGTGGTGGGAATGCGGGGATTGCTGGATTGAGAGTTGGACATGAGTTTGATAGCGAAAAGTCAAGATTTCATCTTTTTAAAGTCACATAAGACGTAGGAGGAGTGGCGAGGTGGTGATTACAAGCCTATGAACTATGGCCGGTTTAAGGAATATGAGACTTAGGGTGGGCCATAGGAGTTGGATGTTGACCTCGCATGTCATAGGACTTATTTTTATTTATTAACTTTTCCTGGGTATTCATTGGGTTACCCATGGGCATAATTTCATATCCATACCCTACCCATATAATTTGCGGGTATGGATACCCATTACCCGTGGGTACAAAATCTCTCCAAGTCTTGCCCATTCCCATTGATTTTGGGTAGGGTACCCACGGGTACCCATACCCATGGGCAAAACTGTCATCCCTATATCATTCTTATGATGTAGGGTTGCAAAAGAAATTTTGTCTTTTTGGAATGCAATTTGTTGGTGTCCATCTACATGGCCTCGTCGGTCTTGGCGGCATTGATGAACTTGGTGTTGAAGTTGCATGGGTCCTGCTTGGCTCAGAATTCCTGACGATCGTTAGCTTCATCGGGGTATGCCTCGCAGGAGTATGTTTTTGGTGGAGACCGGCGTTAGTGTAAAGCCAACACACACTCACACCGGCATGGCCTGTATGGTTGTTGCCTTGTCTTGGCTAGATGCTGATTATTCTGCGGTCCATCAAGACAAAGGACACCGCCTCATAGGGCCATGGAAAGGTGACGTTGTAGAGGCCGCGTCGCCTTGGGCTGGTGCTACGCCAAAGGGTGACATGTACACCGGCGACGCCATGGACATGTACACTGAGATCTGTACGCCAAAGACCTGTCCCCCGTGATGGGTGCACCTCACTTGATTGGATGCCAAGCCTATGGCAATCCGCTTTATCATGGGGCACCGCCTAGCGAACTCGTGGAGAGACGAACGTATTGGTTGCGTCGCCTTGTCTCAGATGGACGCCGTAATCAATGGTCTGCCAAGACAAGGATCACGCCGAGACCTGTACATCCACTAGTAGAAAAGGGGGCAATGGTCCAGGCCGAGTCAGCCCATTAGTCCCGGTTCAATCCAGAACCGGGACCAATGGGGGCATTGGACCCGGTTCGTGAGCCCTGGGGGCCGGCCGGGCCACGTGGGCCATTGGTCCCGGTTCGGCAGGACCTATTGGTTCCGGTTGGTGGGACAAACCAGGACCAATGGGCCTCGCTCCTGGCCCACCACCATTGGTCCCGGTTGGTGGAATGAACCGGGACCAAAGGATGCCCTTTAGTCCCGGTTCGTGGCACGAACCGGGACCAATTAGTTGCCTATATCTACCCCTCGCCCGCGAGCAGAGCGCTCCCAGTGCTCTGTTTTTCATGGCCGGCGAGGGGAGAGCTTTGTGGTGCTCTAGCTCACCTACTATGCACACGAGGTGTTCGATGGAATGCCCGAGCCACACTACTTAAGCTTTCTCCTCTCCAAGCTCGACCTCCAAGCTCCATTTTCCTCAATATTTGTCTAGGTTTAGCGGTTCGTCACGTCCCGTCCCCATCTTCACCGCCATCGATCGCCCGCATCGATCTCGTCGCCGGCACCACCGTGGTGAGCCTCTTGTTCTTATCTTCTTTCTGAAAGGAAAAAAATCTTAATTTTCTTACTTTTATTATTGCATCTTATATAGTGCGATGGTTTTGGTATCCGCCCCCGTCGGCCCTCATCCTGTCTATGATTCAGATGTGGTATATATTATCTTTTCATAACTATTGGTTCATTTATTGTTTATGACAATTATGCCGACCATGACATAGATTTTATTTATCTAGGAGGTTGTTGAACCGGAAATTCCAACCGACCCTATTGTCGAGAGGTTAAATTTAGTTAAAGAAGAAAACAATTTGTTGAAGGAAAAAATTAAAAAAATTGAGGAGGAGAAGATGATATTGGAGTTGCATGTTGCGGATGTCGTCGATGATCACAAGATCAAGATGGATGCAATGCGCTTGAAGATTAGAAAGATTAGAAAATATGCCATTCATACGGAGGCTTGGTATCATTATGACGTTGGATCAGTTGTTACATTGGTTGCGATTATGATCGCATTTGATTTCGCATTGAAATGTTTTACATAGTTTCAGTGTATGGTTTAATTAATTTAGATGCTCTGCAGAGCTTTATGTTGTTAGATGAAAACTATGTATGTACTTTGGTTTTAATGTGATGATGAACTTCTATTAATTTGGTCACTTAATTATCTATTCATGATGTTCTGTAATGATTTTTGACACACTTAATTATACATAATGCACGCAGATGAACCGGCAATGGATGTACGGTTCAAGACACACCTCCGAGTACATTAAGGGCGTGCATGATTTTCTCGAAGTGGCTGAGGCAAACAAGCAGAATGGTTTTATGTGTTGTCCATGCCCTATATGTGGGAATACGAAGTCTTACTCTGACCGGAAAATCCTCCACACCCACCTGCTTTACAAGGGTTTCATGCCACACTATAATTTTTGGACGAGGCACGGAGAAATAGGGGTTATGATGGAAGACGGCGAAGAAGAAGAGTACGATGACAACTATGTGCCCCCTGAATACGGTGATGCTACTGAAGATCAAGAGGAACCAGACGATGTGCACGATGCTGCTGCAACGGGCGAAGCTGCTGAAGATCAAGAGGAACCAGACGATGTGCCCGATGATGATGATCTCCGCCGGGTCATTGTCGATGCAAGGACGCAATGCGAAAGTCAAAAGGAGAAGCTGAAGTTCGATCGCATGTTAGAGGACCACAAAAAAGGGTTGTACCCCAATTGCGAAGATGGCAACACAAAGCTCGGTACCGTACTGGAATTGCTGCAATGGAAGGCAGAGAATGCTGTGCCTGACAAAGGATTTGAGAAGCTACTGAAAATATTGAAGAAGAAGCTTCCAAAGGATAACGAATTGCCCGACAGTACATACGCAGCAAAGAAGGTCGTATGGCCTCTAGGATTGGAGGTGCAGAAGATACATGCATGCCCTAATGACTGCATCCTCTTCCGCGGTGCGTACAAGGATCTGAACGCATGCCCGGTATGCGGTGCATTACGGTATAAGATCAGACGAGATGACCCTGGTGATATTGACGGCGAGCCCCCCAGGAAGAGGGTTCCTGCGAAGGTGATGTGGTATGCTCCTATAATACCACGGTTGAAACGTCTGTTCAGAAACAGAGAGCATGCCAAGTTGATGCGATGGCATAGTGAGGACCGTAAGAAAGACGGGAAGTTGAGAGCACCCGCTGACGGGTCGCAGTGGAGAAAAATCGAGAGAAAGTACTGGGATGAGTTTGCAAGTGAGCCAAGGAACATATGGTTTGCTTTAAGCGCGGATGGCATTAATCCTTTCGGGGAGCAGAGCAGCAATCACAGCACCTGGCCCATGACTCTATGTATGTATAACCTTCCTCCTTGGATGTGCATGAAGCGGAAGTTCATTATGATGCCAGTTCTCATCCAATGCCCTAAGCAACCCGGCAACGACATTGATGTGTACCTAAGGCCATTAGTTGAAGAACTTTTACAGCTGTGGAATGGAAATGGTGTACATACGTGGGATGAGCACAAACAGGAGGAATTTAACCTAAAGGCGTTGTTGTTCGTGACCATCAACGATTGGCCCGCTCTCAGTAACCTTTCAGGACAGACAAATAAGGGATACCACGCATGCACGCACTGTTTACTTGACACTGATAGTATATACCTGGCAAGCTGCAGGAAGAATGTATATCTGGGCCATCGTCGATTTCTTCCGACCAACCATCAATGTCGAAAGAAAGGCAAGCATTTCAAAGGCGAGGCAGATCACCGGAAGAAGCCCGCCATGCGTACCGGTGATCATGTACTTGCTATGGTCAATGATTTACACGTAATCTTTGGGAAGGGTCCCAGCGCACTAGTTGTTCCGAGTGACCCTGGGGGACACGCACCCATGTGGAAGAAGAAATCTATATTTTGGGACCTACCCTACTGGAAAGACCTAGAGGTCCGCTCTTCGATCGACATGATGCATGTGACGAAGAACCTTTGTGTGAATCTGCTAGGCTTCTTGGGCGTGTATGGGAAGACAAAAGATACAGCTGAGGCACAGGAGGACCTACAACGTTTGCACGAAAAAGACGGCATGCCTCCAAAGCAGTATGAAGGTCCTGCCAGCTATGCTCTTACCAAAGAAGAGAAGGAAATCTTCTTTGAATGCCTGCTTAGTATGAAGGTCCCGACTGGCTTCTCGTCTAATATAAAAGGAATAATAAATATGACAGAGAAAAAGTTTCAGAACCTAAAGTCTCATGACTGCCACGTGATTATGACGCAACTGCTTCCGGTTGCATTGAGGGGGCTTCTACCGGAAAACGTCCGATTAGCCATTGTGAAGCTATGTGCATTCCTCAATGCAATCTCTCAGAAGGTGATCGATCCAGAAATCATACCAAGGCTAAGGAGTGATGTGGTGTAATGTCTTGTCAGTTTCGAGCTGGTGTTCCCACCATCCTTCTTCAATATCATGACGCACGTCCTAGTTCATCTAGTTGACGAGATTGTCATTCTGGGCCCCGTATTTCTACACAATATGTACCCCTTTGAGAGGTTCATGGGAGTCCTAAAGAAATATGTCCGTAACCGCGCTAGGCCAGAAGGAAGCATCTCCATGGGCCATCAAACAGAGGATGTCATCGGGTTTTGTGTTGACTTCATTCCTGGCCTTAAGAAGATAGGTCTCCCTAAATCGCGGTATGAGGGGAGACTGACTGGAAAAGGCACGCTTGGAAGGGACTCAATAATATGCAGGGACGGATATTCTTGGTCTCAAGCACACTACACAGTTCTACAGAACTCTACCTTGGTGACCCCGTATGTCGATGAACACAAGAACAGTCTGCGCTCCAAACACCCGAAGCAGTGCGACGACTGGATTACATGTGAACACATCAGGACTTTCAGCAGTTGGTTGGAAGCACGTATCAGAGGTGACAACACTGTTTGTGATGAAGTGTACTTGTTGTCCAGGGGACCATCTTTGACTGTATTGATTTGGAAAGGATACGCGATAAATGGGAATACATTTTACACGATTGACCAAGATCAAAAGAGCACCAACCAAACAGTGGTGTCCGCTTTGATGCAACAACCGAGAGGGGAAAGGACACATATTATGGTTACATAGTGGACATATGGGAACTTGACTACGGAGTAGATTTTAAGGTCCCTCTGTTTAAGTGCAAATGGGTCAATCTGTCAGGAGGCGGGGTACAGGTAGACCCACAGTACGGAATGACAACAATGGATCTGAAAAATCTTGGGTACACTGACGAACCGTTCGTCCTAGCCAATGATGTGGCACATGTTATCTATGTGAAGGACATGTCTACCAGACCGAGAAAGAGAAAAGATAAGGAAGCGAATACATCATACGATGAGCCAAAGCGCCACATAGTTCTTTCAGGAAAAAGGGACATCGTGGGAGTGGAGGACAAGACAGACATGTCTGAAGATTATGAAAAGTTTCATGAAATTCCTCCCTTCAAAGTCAAGGCTGACCCCAGCATCCTGATAAACAATGAAGATTATCCATGGTTACGGCGCAATAAGCAAATGACACAAGCGAAGAAAAAGTGAAGACTTTCTCCCGCAACTATTATGATAATACCATGCCAACTTTGTAACTGACGAGTATGATACCATTGTCCGTTTTGTACATGCACATGCTATGTGTGTCAATTTATGATACCATGCCAACTTTCAACTTTTTCAGAGTTCATTTGAAATGCTTTAATGTCTTATGGTTCGGCCCTCGTAATAATTAAAAATAGCAACAATAAGTATTTTGTTGTAAGTAGAAACAAAATAAAATAAATAAAGCAAGAAAGAAAACAAAAAAACAAAAAAAGTGTTTTCAAATTTGAAAACTAATGGCACTAACAGAAAGTTTATAATTTTCCTAAAACTAAAAGCAAAAACAATTAAAAAATAAAGCAAAAACAAAAGAAAATAAATAATGAAGAAAACAAAAGAAAAAATCTGGAAAAAAATAAATATAGCAACAATAAGTAAAGAAAACAAAAAAACAAAAAAAATGCCTCCTACTGGGCCCCCACGGCCTGAATACGACTAGAAACCCTACTATGGGCCAGGATTCAGGCCCGCAGTAGGCCGAGAAGGCCCATCAGGCAAAGCAACAGCAAGTAGGCCCGAAAGCCTGCGGTGGAGAGGAGCTCAAGAGGGGTGCGACAGTGGGGCTTATAAACCACTTCGTGCCACTCTCAACTAGCGAGGTGGGACTAAACTTTGGCCCCGAGGCGGGCAGCACAGAGGCCTTTGGTCCCGGTTGGTGGCACCAACCGGGACCAAAGGGGGGGCATTAGTCCCGGTTGGTGCCACCAACCGGGACCGAAGGCCGCCGGTTCCCGCCCTTTGGGCTGCCGAAAAAGAGGCCTTTGGTCCCGGTTGGTGGCATCAACCGGGACTAAAGGGGGGCATTAGTCCCGGTTTGTGCCACGAACCGGGACCAATGCTCTTGCTATATATACAGCACTTAGCAGTTTTCGCCAAAATCCATCTGTTTCTTCTCGCTCCGACGCCTTCTGCTCCTCGTCGCCGTCGCCGCCGAGCCCTGCCCCGACGCCGTCAGGCTGGTCCACCTCGCCGTCGCCGCCGCCGAGCCACTGCCCCGACACCGTCGCCGCCGCCGAGCC
>NC_057807.1:682073411-682079053 GCF_018294505.1 Triticum aestivum | reverse complement strand
CACCCGTTCCCCGACCCCGTCGCCGTCGCCGCACGCGCCGCCCCTTCCCCGACCCCATCGCCGTCGCCCCGACCACACGCCGCCGCCTTCGGTCCGGCCGCCAGCGCCCTTTCCTCTTATTTTTTGTGCATTTTATGTATATGTTCTCTGTGTATATATGTATATGTTCTCTGTGTATATATGTTCATATATGCAAAAGTTAGATTTTAGAAAAACTTTATAGATGCAAAAGTTTATATCTGCAAAAATTTATACATATATGTAAGTATATATGTATGTATAGATGTATGTATGTGGATACATGAGGGGGGTCGATATACCCCCTCTCCGATAGCATTTTTGTGCATTTTAGGTTAGTGTATACATATGTTGATGTATATATGCAAAAGATAGATTTTTAGAAAAAATACTATTTTTTCTGTTGATGATATGATGATGTTTTTTTTATATATGTATTTTTTCATGTATGTATTATTTTTTTAAGTTGTTAGTAGATATCGATTTTAGGTTAGTGCATTTTATCACTGATTTTATATTAGTTGATCAATTTAGTGCATTTTATGTTTGTTGCATTTTAGGATAGTGCATTTTATGTTAGTGGAGAGGAAAAGGTAAAATAAGGAAAAGGAAAATAAGTAGAGAAAGAAGGAGAAGAAGAAGGAGAAGACGAGGAGAGGAAGAAGAGAAAGAAGAAGAAAAAAAAGAGGAGAAGAATAAGGAATAGAGGAGCTTCTTCTCCTTTTTTTCTCCTCTTTTTTTTCTTCTTCTTCTTAATTTTTATCGGGAACGAGGGTGTCGAGGATCGCCGAGGGGTCGAGGGTCGGGAACTAGGGTAGAGGGTGGGTCAAGGGTCGAGGGTTCGAGGTTTCTAGGGTCGAGGGATCAAGAGGGTCGAAGGAAGAAAAGAGGAAGAAGGAAGAAAGAAGAAGAAAAAGAATGAGAGGAAAAAGGAAAATAAGAAGATGAAGAAGAGGAGAGGAAGAAGAGGAGAAATAAATAAGAAGAGGAAAAAAGAAGAAAAAGAAGAGGAGAAGAAGAAAGGAATAGAGGAGAAGAAGAAAAAATAGAAAAAAAATTCTATTTTTTTCTTCTTCTCCTCTTTTTTTTTCCTTCTTCCTTCTTCCTCTTTTCTTCCTTTTCCTTAATTATTTTCCTTTCTCGTCGTTGTCGCGTCGTTGTCGATATAACCCCCTCGAGATAACTTCGACATGAGGGCGGTCGATATAAATACCCCCCCCCCTCGGCCCTCTCGCTCGACCAAAACTCTCGAGGACACCCAAACCCTAGAGAGAAAACGATGTTGGTCTCCTACCCCCTCCCGCCGCGCCCCTACCCGACAAATTAACTCTCTCGAAGCGTTGTTGTGTCGAGGTGGCCCTAAACCCTAGAGAAGCAGCGTCGAGGCCACTAACATGATTCCTTATTGTGATTAGCTGGCTAGTTATACGTTTGCCATCTATACCATATATAAACATGTTGTAAATATTTGCAGAAACTATGGAGCACTGCCGAGACGAAGAAACAGAAGCGATATTGAGGGACATAATCGAAAATGGAAGGGATGAAGTTGCGTCATTTCTCCTCGACACCGTTGGTCAGCTGGAAGAACGGGGTGAAGAAGAGGGCTGTGTTCATGATGGCTTCGGCCCATTAATGCCAGTACAAGAACAGGACTATGTTCATGATGGCTCCGGTGACACAATGGAGGAACAAGAAGGAGACCGTGCTGACTGCTCCGGTGACCGAACCGAGCCCGGCTAGGTATATATATATTAGTTAAGCCCGTGCTGACTAGTTAATTGATGCTTCCATTGTTTTGGTATATGTACACATATTAATTACTCTCGTCTTTCTTCCTTATAATCTCTAGCCCTCCGGATCGAGCACAACTTCGGTAAGGAGACGAGTCCCGAAGAAAAAGTTGAGCTCGGATGAAAAGTTTGAGATCATAGAAATCGCGCCTGACGGCGAACCGATTGAACCCATCCGGACAAGGAAGGCATTTTCTGCTCAGTGCGGGGTTCTTGTTAGGGACAAGATCCCGATCAGCATCCAGCAATGGTATAAGCCTAAGGAGGAAGACCCTGAGGTGTCTTATGTCAATGATATGCAGAAAGAAGATCTTTGGACTCAGCTGAAGGCAAATTTCACCCTACCGCCAGAGGAGGATCCGGAGAAGCCAGTTAAAGAGGAATTAATCAAGTCTTGTGCTCTTAAGAAGATGGCAACCCTAATGAGGAGGTGGAGGAAAGAGCTGAACCAGTTTGTCAAAAATAAAAAGACACCAGAATTCATCGGCAAATATGAGAAGATCAAAGATCACTGGCCCGCATTTGTGGCTCACAAGACATCGGAAAAGAGTAAGAAGATGTCGGAGACAAACAAGAAAAATGCTGCGAAGAAGACGCTTCACCATCGCACGGGGTCAGGTGGCTACCTGCAAGCCCGGCCTAAGTGGTCCAAGGCTGAGAATGATCTGCTTGAAAAAGGGATCGAACCAGAGACAATGAGATGGCCAGACCATTGCCGGACTTGGTTCTTCGGGTCTGGCGGAACCTTGGACCCTGTAACAGGGTTTTGCCAGTGGACGGACGAGCAACTAGAAATACCAGTCAAGAACCTTCGACACTATATCGATGCAGCGCAGCGAGGGACGTTCCTTCCAAACAGGGAGAAGGACGAGCTCACAGTGGCCCTTGGGAATCCTGAGCACCCTGGACGGACACGAGGCACGCCAGGCTGCATTCCGTGGAAGGTTAGTTTTCTGGATGCAGGGGGTTACAAAACCCACGAGAGGAGGAAGAAACTGGAGCAGGACCAACTGCACGCGCTGCACGAAAGGATAATGGGGCTAGAGGATTGAGAAGAGGAACGAGAAGCAGCAGATCGCAGCAAACGACCTGCCGAAGCTTCCCCCGAAGCTACCCCACCATCTCAGCGGAGAAGCAGCGTGGCTTTCACCGAGCTGCTTCAGCCGGAGCATGTCTTGACGGCTCCTGCCAGCTATCCCGTGGATGGTATCACGGAGTCTCAAAATTGCCACATGATGGCGCGATGGATGACTTTGAAGGTCAAGGCGGCTGTTGGCCAAGTTTATCCTAGTGGACCCAGCACAACTTATCACTGCCAGCCGATTCCAAAAGGATATGCTAAGGTGATGGTGGATGAAATAACAGAGGGATTTGAGGACCTCGTGCTTGATCACCCTACCGGTGAAGGGGAGACTAGGCTGGGTTCTGCTCTGAAGACTCCATGCCTATGGAAGAAGGAGCTCATCAACCTTCTGAACTGGATGCCTCCGCCTCCTCCTCCTGCTCCAGCAAGTCAGGGCACTCCGCCTCCTCCACCGCCTCCTCATCCGGCGAGTGATGATCAGGGCACGCGTGGCGGCACTCCACCTCCTTCTCCGGCGCATGGCGGCACTCCGCCTCCTTCTCCGCCTGCGCCGGCGCTCCCAAGCAGCCAGCAGCATCCTCCTTCTCCGCCTCGCCAGCAAGGGCGGAAGAGACCCGCCGCCGCCTCGGCTGCTCTGGCGCGTCGTACTCCTTCTCCTCCGCCTCGTAAGCAAGCATGAAAGAAGACAGACGCCGCAGCCGCTCCGTCTACTCCGGCGTCTAGCAGCACAACCAGAGGCGGGAGGCAATACAAATACGGTCCATCATCTCTCAAGCCTCTAGAGAAGTTACCGTACGAGAGGTCCGAGGAGGAAAACGATACGATTGTGCGGACCCACGTGAAGGAGTTCTTTGAAGGGGTGAAAGCAAAGAGACATCCACCTCCGGAGGAGAAGGTAGATCCGGTGAAAGCAAAGCGCACTATCAATGCCCTAAGGAAACCACCAAAGTCTCCGCCGAGAACCAACTATGAGCACATTACTGAACAGACATAACTCCAAGCCCCGCGGTCGGGAACTATTGTCAGTGCTAAAAGGTCAAAAGAACGAGCAAAGGGGGAAAAATTGCCCATCTCGGCAAACAAGCACAGCAATCGTGCCCCCCGCTCAATGTGTCTAATGCTCCGGGGATGGTGGCCGGTTATGGCAATCTTGACAATTACCTGCCTGACGATGCACTTCCTGATTTCTTGGAGGTGGACGAACACAAATACGAGTACGGGAAGCCTCTCGTCAAAGATGAAAAATCTCTGACAACAATGATGCGAAGATTCCATAATTGGTACATGGAAACCTGCAGAGAGTCTGAGGGTAAGAATGCTTTGTATCTGCATATTAAAGAGGAGCACGATCTCATTGCAAATGATCTGTTGACTGTTCCATTTGATGAGTTCTTCGCGTTCTTCAATCAAAAGGCCCTCGATAAACTAATGGTATTTTTCTACTGTCTGTAAGTATTATTTCTGTCATTAAGTCTCTATATATAGCTTGGCTCTTTCATTTCATGTATTTATAATTAATTATCCTCAATATATTATGCAGATTGAAGATCGTCGAGTGCAAAAAACAAGAAATTTATGATATTGGGTTCATTAACACAAATATCATAGATGAATTTCTGGTTAAAAAGGACATCAAAGAGGCCGAGGACAACGTGCTACAATCATTGATAAAAAATCAAAACAAAGATATCATACTCTTTCCTTACAACGGCAAGTGAGTGTTACTGTCGTGTGCATATTCGGTTTCCCTTATTACTCGAGCGAGGTTATAGTAATGTAATTGATGAGTTATGCATGCGTGCGCAGGTACCACTATATTCTTCTGGAGATTAAGCTTGAGCGTGGACTAGTAACCGTCTTAGACTCGAGACGGAAAGATCCCAAATCCTATGCGGACATGACTGAAATGCTCAGCAAGTAAGTTCAGTCGATCATTATCGCACCATATCGACAACTTTTTGTTCATTTCCTGATATGTCAAGTAATAATAATTATTTTCTTTGTCTTGCAGGGTTTGGAAACAGTTCACCGCAGAACCTCCGGGACTGCCGAAGGAGCTGCGATATACATACCCGAAAGTAAGTACTAATGGCTAGCTAGTTGCGCGCATCTCCCGTTGATTCTATAGCTATACTTTCATCAATGCCATTTATAATGCTTCATTATCAGTTTGATTGACCTCTATTTCTCGTAAAGTGCTTGTGGCAGGAAGAAGGGAATGATTTCTATGGATACTACGTGTGCGAGTTCATCCACAACGCGACTTTGAAAAACAAGCGGGGCTACTCTCAAAGACAATATGAAGTGCGTAAGCAATAATATTCACAATTTCATTTTATTACACCATCATTTCTGTTGAGTTTCATTCATATATATGTATTAATTAACCCCCTTCTTCAAATTAGATGTGGCAGATGCGGAATGAACTCCTAGAACCAGATCGCATGAAAGCAATTCAAGAGGAATTGGCGGGATTCTTTCTTGACCACGTCATCAATAAAGCCGGAGAATACCATGTGGAAATTGATTTCAATTGCTAGGGGATTGTAATTATAAGAGATCTTATACATATTGTACATGCATGTATGTAGCCAGTAGCGTCAGATACTTGTTGTTCGACCAATCTCTCGGAGAAGGAGAGAGGTCGATCGATCACTTCTCTCGGTATGCATGAACTTCTGTACTGAATGGTTCTCTCGATCACTTATGTATATATAGTACGTAGAGTCGACCAAGCACGGACATAA
>NC_057807.1:682038374-682073106 GCF_018294505.1 Triticum aestivum | reverse complement strand
ATGAATGTCGACGCGTGGATGCTTTTTGGTCCCGGTTGGTGGCACATTGGTCCCGGTTCTGAACCGGGACTAATGGGTGGAGGTATTAGTAACGGCCCATTAGTCCCGGTTCATGAACCGGGACTAAAGGCCCTTACGAACCGGGACTATTAGGTGTTTTTCTACTGGTGATCGTTGACATGTTCGCCATGGACTTGTCTCGGGCTATGTCACCTGGCCGGCTTCGGTGACCTATAAGCACTTTTGAAGCATAAAAGTTTTAGGCATGATGCATAACAAAAGAATGTAGGAAGCCACAAGTACTAGAAAGAAGGCTCAAAATACATATACATGAACGTTGGATGCTTAAAAATAAATATTTTGAAGCATGGTTCTATATTACGGTAAACTATGTGAACTGAAGAAATATAGAACACATTAGGAAGCATGGATATCTGGAAGCATCAAATTTATGCTATCTTAACATAAGAATGGAAGAATAAAAAACTGAAAGTAGAAATTGGCAATGCTTGCTGCCAACATGCAGGCACATCATTTTGTAATCTGCAAACCAATTACATTCAAATTGATTGGTTCTTTTTGTTTGTACACATAAAAACAAGGTAGAACATGATGAAAACATGGAATCAATTAATTACCATCAATTAATGGTAAAATTGTATTCAAATCAAGGAACAAAAAGGGAAGAACAAACTACGGTAGGCCACTACTAGTTCACCAATAGAATGGTGGTGGAGATGCCGGGCGCACCCAACAGCCTCCGTCTAACATGGTGATGCAACCGCTGAGCTGGCAGGCACAACCACCTACTGAAGGGATGTTGCACCGGCGAAATCATCAGTGGCAACATCGTGGAGCAGGTCACTCATGGGTTTGGGTTTGGATTTGGGTCGTGTGGTGGATCATGTGGTCGGCAATGAGGTGGGAAGGAAGCGCGGTGTGCAGCAGATTGAATCTGGGCGCCGATATTGGAGAGGATAGAGGCGTCCATGTTGATGGTGAGTGTATGCGCGTGTATATGAGCGCTTGTGTCTGTATTGTTGCTCAAAAAAAAATATAGACGAACGAGATATGGGATATGCGATCATGCATGCGTGATTTACGGGTGGTCAACAACGGCTGGGTGGAATTAAAAACAAGGGTTAATTTGTTTTACTTGTCCACCATAGGATTTAACTGGAATCAACGGATATGGAGTGGTCTGATATTTGTTGTCTATCAGACGATAGATAAAAAGTGTTCACATATATAGTAGACCGACTCTTATCTGTATCTATTATTATTACTCCACCATTGACCGCTATCCAGCATGCATCTATAGTATTAAGTTCATAACAAATAGAGTAACATCTTAAACAAGATGACATGATGTAGACAAAGTAAGCTCAAGCAATATGAATAAACCCCATTGTTTTATCCTTAGTAGCAACAATACAATATGTGATTCGCTACCCCTTCTGTCACGAGGTGAAGACACCGCAAGATTGAACCCACTACAAAGCGTCTCTCCCATTGAAGATAAATCAATCTAGTTGATCAAACCAAACAGATAGATCGGAGAGAAATACAAAACTATCATAATCATGCATAATAAACTTTAGAAAAGACTCAATTACTTTCAATGAATAATCTGATCATAAACCCACAATTCATCAGATCCCAACAAAAACACCGCAAAAGAATATTACATCGGATAGAACTCCAAGTAGATCGACGAGAACATTGTATTGAAGATCAGAGAGAGAGAGAGAGAGAGAGAGAGAAGAAGTCGTCTAGCTACTATCTATGGACCCATATGTCTATGGTGAACTACTCACACGTCATTGGTAGGGCAGTAGGTTGATGTAAAAGCCCTCTGTGATCGAATCCCCCTCCAGCAGAGTATCAGAAAAGGCCAACAGATGGGATCGCGGAAGAATAGAAGGTTGCGGTGGCGGAAAAATTGTTTCGGGTGGCTCTATGGGGTTTCTCAATATTTGAGAATTTATAAAAGCGGAGGTCAGACGGAGCCACGTGGGGCCCACAAGGCGTGCCCGGTTGTCTTGTCGTCTCCTCGTTTGCCGTCCGCTCTCCTCCCGAAACTTTTAGGGTCTCTTTTGTCCAAAAAAACATCAAAAAGTTTCGTAGCGTTTGGACTTTGTTTGGTACTGATTTTCTGGAAAATCAAAAACAAGCAAAAAAAACAACAACTGGCACTGGGTAATATGTTAGTTCCTAAAAAATGATATAAAATGTATATAAATGCATATAAATTATCCAAGATTGGTAATATAACAGCTTGAAACAATCAAAAATTATAGATACGTCTATAATACCTAAATAGTTCGTCCCCACTAACCTATTTCTCTTGACATGCCGCCTATCCACATCAGCAGCCCGGCCACATCAGATTTTTCGTACCGGCTTACATGTGGGACCCACCATAGTCCAAACAAGCCACGTTTGCTTTCAGTTGCCAGCAGCTGGACCCACGACAGGCTGACCCATCGCCCTCTTTTCCCCTGCACCGCTTCAGGCGCAGCGGCGGCGCTGTAGCCAGCTCCCTCCTCTGAACAGTCTGACGCACCCGCCTGTTGACTCTTCCTTTCTCAAGCCACGGAATCGGAAGCGAACCGTCGTTGCAATCAAACCGTCGTTTAGTGTGTCTGAACCTCCTCCTAAGCTGGCCTCCCCGTCTCACATTCCCCATCTCTATCTTTCCCCAAACGTACAGACCACGGGCATAGAAGAACCCAGACTCCTCTAGGGTTGCAGCGGCCACCAACGGGGGTAGAACCAGCGGCGAGCAAGCGACGCCATGGCTCATGTTCCTCTCCATGCCGAACCTCTTTGCGTCGTTCGGTCTCTATTCCATATACGGCCTAGGCGGCGCCGAGGCTGGAGCGCGCACAATGACGACACGGAGACAACAAGGCCTGATGCTTTGGTTGCAGGGTGGTGTCCAGTGAGGTTGTTCTCTCGAGCCTATCCGCGTCAGCGTGCTTTACTAGGCGCACCTCAGCGCCGAGGACCTCTGGTGCATCAACCGGCTCATGGAAGGCTACAACCGGGGCCTGCTCGGCGACTGTACAAAGGCGCTGCCCGGGTGCTCCCTCTTCGTCGATCCATAGACTAAATCATTTTTTAGAATTAGGCCTTCTAGGTTTTTAATGCTCCGTTTGATCTTGCTTGCTCTTTCCAGGGCACTATTCAAACGTTCCTTCCTGAACCTTTTGAGTTCCAGGTATGTGATAGATCACACATTTGGGCATACACACATATTCCCTGTTCTTCTTTACGTTTAGAGATGTGGTTACAACTCCCGCTCCCATATCTGGTAAGAGAACATTAGCTGCTTAACTTCAATTTCTATTTTTTAGCGTATGCCAACCTACGACTTTGTAAACAAGTAGACCAGAGTGGAAACCTGGCCATGTTTTTGTGCCTTGTGCCGTTAAAATTCTCAATGGTGTTACTATTAGAAACGTAGCTGCTCTTACTAGATTTGCTTCTTCTTTTTTGGATGTGATGGGAGGATCTATGCACTCTGCATTGTCTCATCTCCTTCCCCATCTATGTCAGATCCTGCTTTTGTTTGTTTGATCGTGCATGCTTGATTTCTGAATTTCTTCAGGATGCGATTCATGTAAACCGTTGGGCGTTGGCTACTTGGTTTCACCGGCCACATCTGAGGTCTTCTATAAGATTCACAGATTAGCCGACAACATATACTGAGAAAATGAGCCTGGGACATTTGTAAGTGGGTTGAAATTCAATAATGATTCTCTTATTGAATACAGATTAATACTTTCTTCTAATGTCTGTACTTTTTCCCCATGAAGTGTTCATTTCAGGTCACGTTCCCTTCACCACTACTTGGAACTGGTGAAAACTGGACAATGATGAAGACCATAAGTGTTACCGAATATTTAAATCATGAAGCAGGTATACTTACACAATTTTGTTTGAACCTAACACTTGATTGTAACGAGTCATCTTCTTTGTTTGCTTTGCCAAAATTTGGTTGTATGTAGCTAAGTAGTTAGTATACTACTCCCTCTTCGGTCCTTTTTACTTCGCATATTAGATTTGTGTCAAGTCAAACTGTACAAAGGTTGACCAAATTTATATTAAAAAATATCAATATGTACAACACCAAATATATATGCTATGAAACTACATTACATAATGAATCTAACAATATTGATTTGACATTGTGAATGTTGACACTTTTATCTATAAATTTTATCAAACTAGAGAAACTTTGACTTTGACCAAAACTTATATGCAGACTAAAAAGGACCGGAGGGAGTATAAAAATATGCCTTTGAATGCCCCCGGATCAATTATTTATAGACGTTCGGTAACATTTGAAGTAGGAGCTTCACTTCCTTTCAGATTTTATACTCATTATACAATATAGAGACTACATCCAAATCTTCTTGCATGTGTTTCTATTTCAGATAATTTTCATATTTTTTTTATTCAGGTTATGCACTGCTACAATACTATTATTTTACCTTTTTAAAGGAGTATGACAATTCATTTACATCGTGCAATTGGGTAGTTTTTGCACAATTTTTTTCAATGATTGGTGCAGCCATAGGGTTCATACAAATGCACATATGACAAATCATAGAGTACATGCCGAATTTATTGCACTATAATCTCTAACAGAAAATTTGTGCCCTTTAACTGCACACTTGCAGCCATTTTATAGTATACCTTTGAAACATACATGCTATTTGCTGAACTGGAAAACACGAGATTTTAGGTACATTTCTTAATTTTCCATCAGATTTTGTTGATATATTCCAGATAATATTTATCTCATGTTCTATTTTTCAGTATTTTCAAGGAAGTGCTTCTAGCATGGTTGTAAGTCCTGTAGGTGTAAGGCTACAACCTCGGTTCTAACAAAAAGTGTTTGTCACTGAGTTTGCAATTGACCCACTGCATGTAGTGGAGCAATTGATTTTTTTTAATATTTTCCAGTAAGGAAAATATATTGTGCTTTAACACCTCTTTTATGTTAGCGCATTTGAGAATTAATTTTGAGCTTATGTTCTATTATTTGTTTTCGTCCAGTGTTGCGATTGCCCTCAAAGCAGAATCTTCTTATTTGCAAACGTTGAAGGCATATAATTTTGACTGAAATGTTATTTATATTGCTCCCATCCTTCCTTTGTTACACACCAATACAAGAAATTTATTGAGGACATTTTGATTTTTCTTCTTTTCGGTCTCATTTATAATTACATTTCTTTATTTGGTCCCATTGCAATATACTGATGATGGAATGGCCAACTGGAATTTGTTAGTTTTGTTTGATGTTGCATTGAAGCGAATAGTATGTTACTTGGGGCACTTTTTCTGTGGATTCATGTACCAATGTAAATCAAAACTCGTGACCAAAATTGACACGTTGAATGAACTATAATACCCCACAGTAACATATAGGGCACCATCACCCTCCACATCACCAATTGTGCCACTTCGTAAATTATTTTGAAGCACATGCATACCTCAATTTAAGTACTCCATCTCCAATGGTCCAGCGTACATGCATACTTTTTGTGCACACACAGTTACTGCTGAAAATAATAGCTTTTGATTTAGGTCATTTCATTCATAGAAATTTATCCAAAACTAATCTTTAAAATCCAACAGCAACGCGCGGGGAAATCGCCTCACCATCATTTAGCTACTGCATTTATTTTTCTCATTGCCGGTCACATGTATCGAACAAGTTCACTAAGTATTAATGTTTTGTTCCAATTCTCTATTAAAATGAGCATCTTAATTACCCTTAGATTTCCATTAGGACCCCGCTGTCACAGGAGGATAGGACAAAATATATTATACAAGTTATACATGCCTACATGTGATCGATGAATTTGAGCTATTGTGTATCGCTCTAGGTTGTGACTGTTACATGATTGATGTCATCCAAATATCCATCGCTACCCCATGCCTATCCTTTGCTCGTATTGTCTTTGCTAAGTTACTAATATTGTTGTTATGTTTCAACTGCTACTGTTATTATTATTATTGCTACTGCTACTGTTACAGCTACTATCAAAATTATCATATTAGTGTGCTACTAATACTTCGCTGCAGAGAAACAACTTCTCAGGTGTGGTTGAATTGACAACTCAATTGCTAAGTCTTATCCTTGTGTCAAATCAATAAATTTGAATAAAATACTACCCACAAAGACGGTTGCGATCCCCTATACTTGTGGATTATCAGCCTCCTCCTACCTTAACTCCTCAATTTGAAGAAGTTAAGAAGAAGTGGTTCCTAGACAAATCCCTAAAACTTAACTTGCTAAAAAAATAGCACACAACTTCATTTCAAACACAAATACAAACTACTCAATTACATTATTAAACAAAGGTAACATATCATACACACCATAATTAGATGATTTATCACTACATAACATACTTCGACAACTTTAAAGTAGTCCTCGTCGTTAGAGATCTTGTCCCAATTCAAGTCGGAGTCAGAGGAAATAGGGATCACCCCCACGGACGCAGATCCTCTGCCGTGCGGCAGGGTACCGTTCGGCCACTGACAGGTGGGCCCGTCGGGAATCAGGCCCACATGTCAGTGCCCCCAACGGCATGTGCAGTACGTCAGGGGAGCTGCTTCCCACCCCCACCCACCACCACCACCCGAGGGTCCAGCCTCACCGTCGTTGTTGCTAAGCTTCTTGGACTCGAACAACACTTGTTCCTCGATAGCAAGCTACAGATTCTTTGCGATGAGCTTAGACCATATAGGCTTGTCCATGCACTTGAGGCTCGTCGAAGTATGGGACATGGCTGTTGAGGGGGAAGCTTACCTTCACTCGTCTGTCGTAGTAGCAGACCACTGCCATGTCGTACGCATGTGTCGCTTGCTTCACAGACTAGAATGTGCAGAGCTAATGCTTCTCTCGCGTGTCTGGATTACGAAACTCCGCTGCACAAGTGCCACATGGCGGTTGCCACACACCGCAATAATTCTCCAGCGACGGCGGCTGAAACATGGATCTTGATTTCGCAGTGGTGGTAGGTGCTCGGAGTGGCCATGTGAAAATGTTCCAGAGAAACGCAGATATGTGGTGGCCCTCCTCGTCGATGAGCTTGCGGCTACGGTGATGGTTAGATTTGTCGACTCAGGAAACAATGGCATGCGGCGGTCAAATCATGGTGGCACAGGCCGAGGTGGCGGCAAAGCAAGGCAGAGGCAAAGAGGGCGGTGCTGACGTGGAGGCATTCGAGTAGGAAGGAAATCATTATTGTTAAGAAATTGCTTCAACCGCTAAAATTAACAGGTAACCGACCGTCGCCTAAAGTTTTTAAGGAGTTAATAACCTGGTTAAGGGTTCGGTTAGGTCTCGTTCAACACCTCAAAAGGGAGTTTTTTTTTAAACACAGTATTGACGCAAGCGTTCACATACATGCGCATACATTCATCCCTATGAACGTACACACGCACACCTTATCTCTATGAGCACCTTCGAAAGACTGAGCCGGCATATCATCTTGAAATTTATGAAGTTGCCGTAGGCACCTCGTCGTCGACGGGAATGTCTCCCCCCACTGAATGCACATAGCTGAAAATCCTAAAATAAATACGAGCACCAGGATTTGGACACTGGTGAGCTGAGAATACCACAATCCCTCTAAGGGCATCTCCAACAGTTTGTATGTTAGCTTGTTGGTAAAATATGTCATGTCATCAACCAACACCTTAACATACAACATCTCCAATAGGTTGTATCTAGTTTGCCCGATATGATGTGAGATAATAAATGAAGTGCTCTCTCATTCTACATTGGAGCTTGTGCAAGGGGTGTTGATTCATGTACATACAATCTTCCTCTCTTTTCTCATTTATTGTATGACACATCATCAAAAATTCTATGTGGCAAAGTCTACCAACAATTATTTTACAACCAATGAAGATGCCCTAACCATCCAACCACGGGTTGGTTCGCTCAAAAAGGAGTCTTTTGAGAAATTATATTAATACCCTTTTGAGGGTTCGGCTAGAGTTGATCTTAGCTCCAAGCCATCCCTCAAGTCGAGAGATCGTTTACAAATTCGTGTAGATTTGATTTCTATAAGAGCATCTCCAACAGGCGCGCTAGAAGACGCGCCCGCGCGGTAAAGTTCTTTTTAGCATTCGCCGACCGGTTTCGCGCGCTCCAGCGGTGGCGGGAAATAAGCATGTGCGGGAACGATTGAGCGTGCGGGGGAAAAGGCGGCAGCTCGCGCGCAAGATTTGGCGCGCCGCTTCGCGCGCGCCTATAAAACTACAGCGCCATCTGCTGCTCTCTCTCGCTCTCTCCACTGCTTTCCCTCCTCGCCGCCGACACGCCACCACCGCGCCACCATGCCCGCCTCGCCGCCGGGGAGGTTCAGGCTACCGCGGCGTTCGCGTGCGCCCGTCCGGCACCTACTCCGCCTCAATTCAGTCGGGCGCGGCGTGCGCCTCGGCCTCGGAACCTTCGACACCGCCCAGGATGGCGCGCGCGCGTACGACGCTGCGGCGTGGCGCCTCCGGCGGTCCTGTTGGGACATGAACTTCACCGACGTGTCGACGCGGGAGCGGGCACATGAGTTGGCGCATTTCCCGCGGCTTACCACTGACGAGGATCGTCGCAAACACCGGAGGCGGGAGCGTCGTCTTAGCCTGGACGAGGAAGCCATGGCGGTGTGGAGGCAACGCTTCCCGCAAGACATCATCAACGAAGAACAGTTCTTCGCCGAGAGGAGAGCGGAGAGGGAGGAGAGAAGGAAGGAGCGAGCCGCCTATCGCGAGGACAAGCGAACGCGGAAGGCGATCGCTAAATATAACATGGCGCTAGGAGATGCGTCGTCCTCTGACTCCAGCGGCGAGCGGTTCCTTGACTCCTATGCTCAGACGTCGGAGGAGGACATCACCGAGGGAGAGTCTGAGTCGGAGAACGAGTAGTAGTAGAACTATATATCATTGGAGAAGCCAGTTTTATTTTCTATCGTAGAAGCAGGCTATGTGGACGTAGTAGAACTATATATCGTTGGAGAAGCAAGGTTTATTTTGTATCGTGGAAGCAGGCTATGTGGACGTAGTAGAACTATATATCGTTGGAGAAGTCTGGATATACGTATTTTGTATCATAGAAGCAGACTATGTGTGCTGCATTTTTTGCGCGCTGCTGGAGCGACGCGCGCGCTGCATTTTAGTGCGGTTGTTGGAGTCAGCGCTGCGGGCCGCGCAAAATCAGGCGAAGCGCGCGCGGCATAGTAGTTTTTAGCGCGCGGCGCGTTGCGCGCCTGTTGGAGATGCTCTAAGTGTTGTATAAACACAAATTTATTGATCAATACTCAATTTTTTTTAGAAGATTAATACTCAAAGCTTCTGAGTACTGTACTACATCCGTGCTCAATGAACACGGGATTTTTATGTAGATGCGTTCCTTCTACTTATGGTCGTGCTCCTACGCTATCGCATCCGATCGAGTTATATATTGCTTCATTTTTCTTCTTCAGCTGTAAACCACTTCATGAGGGATGGCTGGACTTGCTGCCGACGATGTTGTTCTCCTTGACGCACGCGATCGCCTCGGCGCCGGTGAAACCTAGCCGCTGGAACGCCGTCGAGACGCTCCCGTCCTCCTCAGCGGCGTCGTCGTCGCAGCATCCAGCACCATTGGCGTACCGCCGCTGGTGCAGCACCTTACCGAGGAAGACGGCTCCGCAGGCCACGAGTGCGACGGAGATGCCGATCGCCCACCCGACAGCGATGAGCTTCGCGTGCGAGCGCCGGAGTCTGGAGGACGCTTCCGAGGATGAAGCGTTGGCCAGGCACGGGGGCAGCACGCCGCCGCAGAGCCCCGGGTTCCCGGCCAGCTCGTCGGGGTTGATCGTCCTCATCAGCCCCGTCGCCGGCACGGGACCGGTGAGGTTGTTGTACGCCACGCTGAGCATCTCGAGCGCCGGCGAGCTGCCCAGGTTGCTCGGTATCTCGCCGGAGAGGAGGTTGTTGGAGAGGTCTAGGACGGACAGTGCCGGCATCGTGGCGAACGGCCTGGGGATGTCGCCGGCGAGGCGGTTTCTCCTGAGGATCAGCGCCGCGAGCCGCTGGCACGACGCGAGACCCGCCGGGATGGCGCCGGAGAGCCGGTTGCCCGACAGATCAAGCGCGGAGAGTGCCCGGCAACCGCCCAGCTCGTCCGGCACGCCTCCGGTCAGCTCGTTCCCCGCTGCGGCGAACGTCTGCAGCGTCGGAATGGACAGGATGCGCGGCGGCAGTGCCGACCGCAGCCGGTTGCGCGAGAGGTCGATGAAGGAGAGCGACGTCGAGAGCGCCAGGTCGTCCGGGATCTCGCCGGAGAGCTCGTTCCCGGCCAGCTCCAGGCGATCCAGGCGATGCAATCGCCCGAGCGCCGTCGGCACCGCGCCGTTCAGCCGGTTGTTGTGCGCGCGCACGCGGACCAGCGACGAGCACGTGGCGAGGCTCGTCGGGATCGGGCCCGTGAAGGCATTGTTGAACAGTATCAGCCCGGTCAGGTTGCCGCTGCCGCAGAGGCCGGCGGGCACCGGCCCGGAGAGCGCGTTCGTCGACACGTCGAGCCACTGCAGTGGATGCTCGGCGCCGAGCGACAGCGGCAGCGGGCCGGTGAGGGAGTTGTTCCACAGCTGGAGCACCTCAAGCCTGGGAAGCTCACCGACGCCCGCCGGGACGCCGCCCTTGAGCCGGTTGCACATGATGTTGAGCAGCTGCAGGTTGGCGAGCTGCGCCAGCTCCGGTGGGATCGCGCCGGTGAGTGCATTTTCAGAGAGGTCGAGCATGACGAGGGAGGCCAGGTTGCCGAGCTCCTTGGGTATCTCACCGCCGACGTTGTTCCCGTAAAGGAACACGGTGTCGAGCGCCGGCAGCCGGCCGAGCTCGGGTGGGATGGGGCCTTCCAAGCCGCCGATCGCCATGTCAAGGTACCGGAGGTTCTTGAGCTTGCCGATGGCCGCTGGGATCGGGCCGGTGAACTCGTTGTAGCCGATGATGATCTGCTCTAACGCCGTGAGCTCGAATAGCACAGCCGGGAGAGCGCCGCTGAGGTTGTTGCCCGCGAGCCCCAAGAACTCGAGCTTCCGGAGCCTGCCGTAGCTCTCGGGGATCGTGCCAGAGAAGAAGCCGCCCCTGACGTCGAGGGTCTCGAGCTCGGTGGCGTTGCCGAGGTCGGCCGGGAGCGGGCCGACGAAGTCGTTGCCGGAGGAGTTGAAATGCGCCAGCGAGGCGCACGAGCCGAGGCCGGCCGGGAACAGGCCGGTGAAGCCGTTATCGCTGACGTCGAGCTCCCGGAGCGTCGGGATCGACACCAGCGCGGCCGGTAGCCCGCCCGCGAACGCGTTGCCGCGGAGCACGACCGAGGTGAGCGCGCTGAGGCCGAGGACGTCGTCCGGGATGGTGCCGCTCAGGTTCATGCCCGCGAGGTCAAGGCCGGTGACCGCGCCCCGGTCGTCGCAGCGCACGCCCTTCCAGCCGCAATGCGGCGCGGAGCCCCAGCCACTGAGCTCCCCCAGTGGGTCGGCGAGCAAGGCCCTGATGGCCAGCAGCATCGCCGCCTCGTCGCCCGTGGCGGCAGCGCCATTGGACGCCCCGGCGCGGCACACGAGCGACAATGAGAAGACGACTAAGAAGAAGAAGCGTGCCTTGCTGCTCAGCTGAGCTGTAGCATTCGCCATGCTCGTGAGCTCGTCTCTCCTTCGATTCTTCACTCCTAGTCCTTGACCAGCTAGCTTTGTGTTTACATCAACAAGTTTGTTTGAAGCAATAGGGAAATGGAGGGAAACTAACAGCCAAGCATATTTGCAGTGACAAGGTGAGAGCACCATGCAATCTTCCCAAGTTATAGTAAACCAAAAATTCACCCCAAAAAAAACTTAAAACCCTGTAAAATTGCTTCGAAAATTATTGTTGCGCTTCAAGTTGACTGCGTTGCGAGTTGACGACTCATAATTACAAATTTCAGTCAGCAATCACATCTTCATAATTATTACCAAATCTTTGTAAGACTTAGTCATTCAAAGATTCACCCAGCAAAAAGGACGAAGCCTGTAAATTTCCTAAAATATTGTTAGGGCATTCAACGCGGACCCTCAAACCTCCCGCAGCCGGTCCGGATCATGGAAGCCATCCAACGCAATTCGGTATCGGTCCGCTGCGCCGGACGTGATTTTTCCCGCAAACGAAGACAAACATGGAGGAGGTTTGCGGGAGTCCGCACCGATCCCAAGCCCGCTTCTGACCGCCCTGGCCCACCAAAACCTCTCCTCCTCCCGCGTGTTCTCGGTCAGCGCCGCTCCAGAGCGTCAGCGCCCGCATTCATGCCCGGTCAGGGCGGAAGCGACCGCTCACTAGCGCCGGCATTGAAGTGGTGCGCCGGCCGAGAGAGCGCCGCCCGCGTCGCTTCCCTGTGCAGGCGACTGCGGCGCGTTCAAGCGACACGACAGCCGTTCGTCGGTACGTCTGCCGCCTGCATTGATGGCACGCGGTTGCCGAGGCATCTCCTCCGGCAACACCCGTCCGTCCCTCTACCGTCCACCAGTGCTATATAGACCGGTGCCCCGGCCATAGCCATAATCATACCTCTCTGCATCACTCCCCGCCATGAATCCATCTGCCGCCAAAGCTCTCTGGACAGGCTGACGTCGGAGTAGGAGAAGGAGATGGCCACCATTGATGCCGACTAGCAGGCCGGCAGGCAGCCGAAGGACGCCTCCGACGACGAGCTAGCGCCACCCTCCTCGCGGCACCCTCCTACTCCGCTCCACCCTTGCCGGTGCTTTGCACCATGACCATCGGCGAGGCATGTGCCCATTATATGGACATGGTGCGGGAGGAACAGTTCCGGGAGACACAGGCCGACGCCAACTACAACCACAACCTCCTCCAGGAGCATCTACAGGCGGAGGAGCAGGTCATCGTCGGCAGGGCGATCGCGCCGGACACGGACCTTGTGGAGCAGGAGGCATTGCTCGAGTCCTACCACTCTGCCCGCGAGATCCGCCTCACCCGTTGGCGGTACCGACAGCGAGTGGTGGAGGTGGCGACCGCCGGCAAGGAGTACGACGACGAGGCAGACGAGGTGTTGTTTGGCGAGATCGACGAGGAGGACATCGCCGGCTGTGCCCAAGCACCACGACCACGAAGAAGCCGGCACGTCCGCGGGCGCGGGCGGCAGCAAGGAAGGGTAGTGCACGGTAGGTCGCCGCCGCTCGTGTCCCAGGAAGGCCACCGCGCCTCCCCTCCCGTCAACACCAAGCTTCGTGGGCTGAGCATTTTTGGCCGATTAGTCGCTTGTCGGCGATGTGGAGGCGGATAGCTTCACTTCCGGGCCTCCGGAGGCGGAGGTTATGGAGGTAGAGCTGGAGAGCGCCGAGGCGGAGCTGGAAAAGGCAAATCTTCAGTTCTCTTGGCGGACGAGCTCTGCTTAGTTGATTAAATGGAATGAAATCCGTCACGCATAGATGAAATCCGTCGATTTAAATGAAATCCGTCAAGTTCATTTGAAATATGTCTGTGTTTATATGAAATCCGATTGTGTTTCATCAAATTCCGTCTGTTAGTTTGACTTGTTGTCAAAATGTATGTGGCTAGCGTCCTCCTGTATCCGTGTTCCCAAACTGATCATCTATCCATAGACGGATGCGGGAGAAAATTTACGAGTTACCGTTTTAGATCCCCTTACAGTTTCAGTTTACGGCGGCATTCGTGAGTAGCAAGTCAACGACCATTAATTACAAAATCCAGTCAAAGATACCATCTTCTTAATTACTCAATGGCTGAAGTTGACGGCTGCATGCACTCGTGGCTTGATGCAGGACTTCTTGACCCCCAAAAAAGATGATAACCAAGCTAAAGAATTGAGGATTTATTTATTTATTTGGAAAAGATAGAAATGGTTGATGTGAAGAAGAAGCAGGGAGATTCCCATTTCTTGTGTGGATTTACGAACATTAGTGATGTGCTTTTCTATAGGGACAGGTCAATCCACCCAAAATAAATTTTAGGTATATAGTCAGTTGACTCCAAACTCATAATTGACAAAATCTCTCATTTTTCTCCCTAATCTTATGCGCCTAGGGCAAACTCTCCCCCTTCCCCCTAGACTTCACCGCCGAGTCTGTGGATTTGCCACCCCTTTCTCTGCCGCTTTGGCGGCCAGTGGCGAGGAGAGGAATTGTGTTGCCTTCGCTCCAGCTAGTAGTTTAGATTAGATTTGTTAGTCCTCGCAGGTGCAGTTCTCAGACGGATGGCGACACTTTTTCTTCAAGTTTGTCTTCCGGGCTCTGATCCGGCTCGGTTTCATTCGTGTGGACGTAGCTCTCCATCATAGATTCCTGTCGTCTCCTTGGGGCGGTGAGGTTCGGATTTCTCGTCATGTGGCGGGTGCTTCAGATCTATGCATGGGTTCAACGGCGGCGGCTGTGACTCCAAGGCGCTGGTCCATAGGGGCACATGCATAAAGACTTCCTGGTTGTCATCGACAGGGTCAAGACGGCTCCGGTAGAGGAGCAGCATGGCGGTAACTCGTTCTGACGGTAGTAGTGGTTTTCGGTGGTCTGAGAATTTCAATTTAATCTTTATTGTGTTTGAGATGATTTGTATAGATCTGATCGTTTTGTAAAAAAAACGTTTGACCCCAAACGTGTTCCTACATGTTGAGTTATCATCTATCACATCTGCACATAGTAACTCCTACACAGTCGTGCCTCTAAATAGTACTCCCTCCGTCCCAAAATTCTTGTTTTAGATTTGTGTTGATACGGATATATGTAATACTAAGATGATCACTCAAGGCTATGCAACATACCAAGCCCACCTCTCCTCGCCGCCGCCAACCCTAGCCGCGCCCAGCCCTCCTCCACCCTCACCTCTCCTCGCCGCCGCCAGAGGCGGTCTCCGAGCAAGTCCAAGACGCCGCCAAGGAAGGTGGCGGCGGGGCCAGCTGCTGCTCTGCTTCCGCGGGGGGCTTCGGATCTGGGGCGGCGGCCCCTTTGGTGAGGCACCACCGGCTTAGCGGCGGGCGGTGGTGCGGGCGTTTGGTTCCGGCGTTCTTGGCCGCGCGGGCGGCGGAATCTCGGAGGACGAGGGCGACGGCGCCAGGTCTGGCGCCCCTCTCCCTTGTACGGTGTGTTCTCCCCCATCCGGCCTGCCTGTGTTCCATGGGACGCCGGCGTTGGTGGTGCTAGTGGTGGGGAATCCATTCCTGGCGAAAGCCATGGCCGACCATGGTCGACTGCGTCGACGGCGACGCCTGAGGGCGCCGTGTCCCTCCTTGGAGGCGTCTGACAGGTCTGATCCCCCCACTCCCCCTTCCCCTAGTTCTCCGGGCGAAAGCCCCAACTTTGTTGGGCGGCGGCGGCGCCATCGGCGTCGTATCCTTCTTGAAGGCACCGTTTAGGAAGCTTGGTGGTCGGTGGGCGCTGTTGGGGTGCGTGTGGTGGCGGCGGTGGTACCCTCCTCGTCCTAGCTCTTGCTTTCCATCGCCATTGTATCTTTCCGCTCTGCAAGGCGGTGGCGCTGTCTGGCGCCATGGTGGCGTTGACAGTTGACCTGGCAAGGTCTTTGCGTCGGTGCTTGCTCTGGAGATGGTTATGTGGATGACGGCGGCGGTAGCCTCGGTGAGTGCGCTGGACCGGTGTGTGACCCATTCCCGGTATGTGGCTGCGATGGGACATCCGGCTTTAGATGTTAGGTTGTGGTGCAATGTCTGTTTGGTATTAGGCTCGGACATTCGGCACCCCTGCATCAAGGGGATAGGAATAGCGACAGGTGTCGCCAGGATGGTGGTTCCAGGCTTATACTGATGTAATGTTTTGTAAAGTCTCTGAGTATAATTAATAAAATGGCTGCATGCATCGATCAGATGCAGAGGCCGGGGGTGATCCTCCTTTTCTAAAAAAAACTAAGAAGTAACTTGATACAGAGAACGGAGATAGCGTGGACGAGCTCGTTTGCTCCCGGTACATGGACCAATGGTACAGCGTGCACATGGGGCTGACATTAATACATGGTGTGTTTAAAAGTGTGGATAATAGTTGATATACGGCCCTTGGCCCGTATAGCGGGGTTACGGCGCCAGGCCTTGCCGTGACTGAAACTGACGAGCCGTTTCGTTGGACCACACACACCAGGGAGACGCACGCGCGGGCGCATCGCCGCCACCGACCGGTGAGGCTGCCTCAACCATGCAGAAGCGGAAGCGGGCAGAGGAGGAGTACGCGGCGTCTGACGTGCTGGACCTCAGCCGACCAAGCGGCTGGTGTTGGGGTTCAAGCGCCGCCTTCAGGACAACCTCGGCGTGCGGATGAAGCACCCGAACAAGGACGACCCGCCATGTTCGCCAACTCAGAGCTCGCCTTCCACGCCAAGATGTATAGACTTCGTCTCCTCGCGACACGCCCGAGATCTTCCCTGATCTCATCCCTGTCTGCGTCGCATCGTCCATCTCCAGCGGCGTCATCCCGTGGCCTCCCAGCAGGCTTCCAAGCGGTAACGGATGTGGAGCTCCATGGAATAATCTAAGGCGGCAGATGAGGTATTTCCTCTCATCATCATTTTCTTAGTGTTGACTGCAATGTGAAGCGTAGTAGTACTGTCAAAATGTGAGCATACTCTCGTTTTTCTCTATTTAGGTTCAATCCAGTTCAATTAGGTTCAGGTTCACATTCCTGGCATGACAACATGGTGCTCTGAAGATGGCATCTGAAGCATAGTAGTAATGTATACGCTACCGATCTGTATCTACCTTGGCCATTTTTTGAAAACGTCTTGTAGTGGTCAATGGTATTCGTGAGCGAATATTTTTTCCTCTTGAACATGGCAAGTTTGAAAGAAATTTCTATTGGTCACACAACAAATTCAGAAATTATGTTCCCCAACACATGGCAAATTTTAGGAAAAAAATATAATTGTCACACGACAATTTACGAATTCTGTTTTCTAAATCATGAAAATTCTTGAAAACAAATTTATAGTTGTCTCATGGCAATTCTCGAAACAAATTGTGTTTTCTATAAAATGGCCATTGCTGAAATAAATAGTACACGACTATGCCACCTTAAGATATATCGCCGTGTTCACATGGCAAACCTTTGTATTAGATCTGTGTTCATTACATAAAAAAGTTCTCCTTGCTTTTTTATCTATAAACCAGCCATGGCATACTTTCTGATGTTTTCGCCATGTTTTATACTACATTTAAAAAATTGTACTTATGGCAAAATTATTATATCTGACCATGGAATTTTTTTGTATTGGCCATGTCATTTTTATTTGTAGCTAACATCACAAATATGTTTTTTGGAACCTAGCATGTAAAATTTATTGTACAAAATCTATAAATTTTTCTATGTCATTAGTTGCCATCATTATAGAAAAAATAGGGAAGTGATTTTTTCATCACATGAAAAGATAACAGAAAAAATTGGAGTTGCATTGGTCCACTATTTAGTTGTGCCAGCAAAGTCTTAGAAAAAAATAGTTGCCATGGTGTAAAAATAGTAGGGGTGTTTCGAGAATTGTCATGCGTTATAGAGAATTTTTGTTCATGAATGCTATGCGAGCATTACAAAAATTGCCATGTGAACAACAAAAAAGATATGAATGTGTGTGCTTGTAGAGAAATAGCAAAAAAAAAATGAAATTTTCCATGTGAGTATTGGAAAAGCTCTTGTTATTATTTTTGTCATGCTTTTTCATAAACCAAAATCTTCTTAACTTGCCATTATAAGTACAATGGGCTCATACATCATCTGGGTCACGCTAACATTAACAATTTTTATATTTGTTTATGACACCTTCCTATGTACTCCCTCGGTCCGGAAATACTTGTCCGAGAAATGGATGTATCTAGATGTATCTTAGTCCTAGATACATTCATTTTTATCCATTTCTCCGACAAGTATTTCTAGACGGAGGGAGTATATAGCCTGACAATTTATTTTTAAGAGCATATTTTAAGAGGATTTTTAGGAAGACTAGTTCTAAAGTTTTGCTATGTTAAAGCTGATTTATAAGATACCTTGTTTGGACTTGAAAAGTTCAGATAGTACTGATGTAAATCGATTTCGTGTCTGAGTTCCTTTTGTCCGTGATCTCTATTACTCGACGAGCACACATGCATGCACGTGTGAACTCCATGGTACTAAAATGCGGCAGGCACGGTGAAGCTCTTGAGTACACGTTATCTTTTTGATGGTGTGGCTGCAATAGCATTAGCAACACATACAGAGAGGGCTCGCCAAAGACGGATGTGGCGACGGCGACCATGGGCAAGTCCCGGCAGCGGTGGCCATGGAGAGGGTTGACAGTGGCGGAGGGCGGAAGCGGCAACAGCGAGTCAGCGACTATGGCCGAGGGCCGGCAGCAACGGAGAGCGGAAGCCACGACGACGGAGAGCGGAAGCGGCAACAGCGACAATAACCGCCTGATAGTCTAACACGACCATCCGCGCTCACGGCGTCTCAGGCCGTCACGTACACACAATAAATATCCCCTCAACTACCACAGTTAATACCGCGTACGTCCCACATCCCGAGCCGAACGAACGCACAGCGATACAGAGAGCAAAATGCATTTGTTCCAGGTCGTCTGATCACTGACAATGTCCTTGCGGCATTTGAGAGTGTGCATACGATGAAGAGGCGAAAGAAAGGAAAAAACTTCTCATGTGCAATCAAATTGGACATGATGAAAGCTTACGATCGAGTGGAGTGGCATTTCCTCGAAGCCATGCTCTTAAGACTTGGGTTTGCTGGTACCCTGGTCAGACTCATTATGAAATGTGTCATGTCCGTCCGCTTCTCTGTTCGAGTTAATGGAGAATTATTGCCTTACTTCACTCCTTCGAGAGGACTTCGGCACGGCTGCCCCGTGTCTCCATATCTTTTTTTGCTCTGCGCCGAGGGATTCTCGTCACTGCTGAAGTATTATGGTAACCACATTGATCGGGGCATCCATGTGGGATCATAGCCCCGTGGGTAACTCACCTGTTGTTTGCAAATGACAGCTTGATTTTCATCAAGGTGAGCGTGGAAAGTGCATCTCGCCTGAACGATATCCTTACGATATATGGTGAGGCCTCTGGCCAGTGTGTAAACCGAGCACAAAGCTCCATCTACTTCAGCCCAAACACACCAGCGGCCTTACAAGGGAGTCTCAAACAGCTTTTGAATGTACAGTCAGAAGCTTTTTCCGAGCGATATCTCGGTCTACCCACTGCAGTTGGAAGAATTACAAGTGGAACCTTCGAACACATTGGGGACCGAGCGAGGGGGGAAATGCAGGGCTGGTCCGAACGACTATTTGCTTGTGCAGACAGGGAGACTTTGATCAAATCTATTGTGCAAGCTATACCGACATTCAGCGTGTCTTGTTTTCTGCTAACCAAAAAAGTGTGCAAGAATTTGACCTCAAGCATGGCAAAATTCTGGTGGGGGAGTTCGGTTGATCGACGCTCTCTTCATTGGATATCCTGGGATAAACTTGCTACACCAAAAATCAAGGGAGGCATGGGTTTCCGAGACTTGCGACAGTTTAACCTAGCGCTTCTTGGGAAGCATAGATGGAGGTTTCTCACAAACCCGGACACTCTATGCACCAAAGTGATGAAGGGAAGGTATTTCCCGGACTGTGATTTTATGCAAGCATCAACTCCAAAATCTGCTTCAGCCATATGGAGGGCAATCATAGCCGGGTGCGCAGCTCTCAGTGCTGGTCTTGTTAAACGCATTGGTGACGGGGCCTCTGAAGGAAATATGCCCTAGAGGCAATAATAAAGTTATTATTTATTTCCTCATATCATGATAAATCTTTATTATTCATGCTATAATTGTATTAACCGGAAACATGATACATGTGTGAATACATAGACAAACATATAGTCACTAGTATGCCTCTACTTGACTAGCTCATTAATCAAAGATGGTTATGTTTCCTAACCATAGACATGTGTTGTCAATTGATTAATGCGATCACATCATTAGGAGAATGATGTGATTGACATGACCCATTCCGTTAGCCTAGCACTTGATCGTTTAGTATATTGCTATTGCTTTCTTCATGACTTATACATGTTCCTGTAACTATGAGATTATGCAACTCCCGTTTACCAAAGGAACACTTTGGATACTACCAAACGTCACAACGTAACTGGGTGATTATAAAGGAGTACTACAGGTGTCTCCGAAGGTACATGTTGGGTTGGCGTATTTCAAGATTAGGTTTTGTCACTCCGATTGTCGGAGAGGTGTCTCTGGGCCCTCTCGGTAATGCACATCACTATAAGCCTTGCAAGCAATGTAGCTAATGAGTTAGTTACGAGATGATGCATTATGTAACGAGTAAAGAGACTTGCCGGTAACGAGATTGAACTAGGTATTGGATACCGACGATCGAATCTCGGGCAAGTAACATACCGATGACAAAGGGAACAACGTATGTTGTTATGCGGTTTGACCGATAAAGATCTTCGTAGAATATGTAGGAACCAATATGGGCATCCAGATTCCGCTATTGGTTATTGACCGAGAATAGTTCTAGGTCATGTCTACATAGTTCTCGAACCCGTAGGATCCGCACGCTTAAAGTTCCGATGACAGTTTTATTATGAGTTTATAAGTTTTGATGTACCGAAGTTTGTTCGGAGTCCCGGATGTGATCACAGACATGACGAGGAGTCTCGAAATGGTCGAGACATAAAGATTGATATATTGGAAGCCTATGTTTGGACATCGGAATCGTTCCGGGTGAAATCGGCATTTTACCGGAGCACCGGGAGGTTACCGGAACCCCCCGGGGGGTTATTGGGCCTACATGGGCCTCGGGAGAGAAGAGGGAAGGAGGCAGGAGGGGGCCGCGCGCCCCTCCCCTTCCTAGTCCGAATAGGACAAGGGAAGGGGGGCGGCACCCCCCCTTTCCTTCCCCTCTTCCTCCTCTTTCCCCCCCTTCTCCTATTCCAACTAGGAAAGAAGGGAGTCCTACTCCCGGTGGGAGTAGGACTCCCCCCTTGGCGCGCCCTCCTTGGCCGGCCGCCTCCTCCCCCCCGGCTCCTTTATATACGGGGGCGGGGGGGCACCCCATGACACAAGTTGATCTACGGATCGTTCCTTAGCCGTGTGCGGTGCCCCCCTCCACCATATTCCACCTCGGTCATATCATCGCAGAGTTTAGGCGAAGCCCTGCGCCGGTAGAACATCATCATCGTCACTACGCCGTCGTGCTGATGGAACTCATCCCCGAATCTTTGCTGGATCGGAGCCCGGGGATCGTCATCGAGCTGAACGTGTGCTGAACTCGGAGGTGCCGTACGTTCGGTGCTTGGATCGGTCGGATCGTGAAGAAGTACCACTACATCAACCGCGTTGTGCTAACGCTTCCACTTACGGTCTACGAGGGTACGTGGACAACACTCTCCCTTCTCGTTGCTATGCCATCACCATGATCTTGCGTGTGCGTAGGAAATATTTTGAAATTACTACGTTCCCCAACAGTGGCATCCGAGCCAGGTTTTATGCGTAGATGTCATATGCACGAGTAGAACACAAGTGAGTTTTGGGCGATATAAGTCATACTGCTTACCAGCATGTCATACTTTGGTTCAGCGGCATTGTGAGATGAAGCGGCCCAGACCGACATTACGCGTACGCTTACGCGAGACTGGTTTCACCATTACGAGCACTCGTGCTTAAAGGTGGCTGGCGGGTGTCTGTCTCTCTCACTTTAGTTGAACCGAGTGTGGCTACGCCCGGTCCTTGTGAAGGTTAAAACAGCACTAACTTGACAAACTATCGTTGTGGTTTTGATGCGTAGGTAAGAACGGTTCTTGCTCAGCCCGTAGCAGCCACGCAAAATTTGCAACAACAAAGTAGAGGACGTCTAACTTGTTTTTGCAGGGCATGTTGTGATGTGATATGGTCAAGATGTGATGCTATATTTTATTGTATGAGATGATCATGTTTTGTAACCGAAGTTATCGGCAACTGGCAGGAGCCATATGGTTGTCGCTTTATCGTATGAAATGCAAACGCCCTGTAATTGCTTTACTGTATCACTAAGCGGTAGCGATAGTCGTAGAAGCAATAGATGGCGTAACGACAACGATGCTACGATGGAGATCAAGGTGTCGCGCCCATGACAATGGTGATCACGACGGTGCTTCGAAGATGGAGATCACAAGCACAAGATGATGATGGCCATATCATATCACTTATATTGATTGCATGTGATGTTTATCCTTTATGCATCTTATCTTGCTTTGATTGACGGTAGCATTTTAAGATGATCTCTCACTTAAATTATCAAGAAGTGTTCTCCCTGAGTATGCACCGTTGCCAAAGTTCGTCGTGCCCAGACACCACGTGATGATCGGGTGTGATAAGCTCTACGTCCATCTACAACGGGTGCAAGCCAGTTTTTGCACACGCACAATACTCAGGTTAAACTTGACGAGCCTAGCATATGCAGATATGGCCTCGGAACACGGAGACCGAAAGGTCGAGCGTGAATCATATAGTAGATATGATCAACATAATGATGTTCACCATTGAAAACTACTCCATCTCACGTGATGATCGGTTATGGTTTAGTTGATTTGGATCACGTGATCACTTAGATGACTAGAGAGATGTCTGTCTAAGTGGGAGTTCTTAAGTAATATGATTAATTGAACTTAAATTTATCATGAACTTAGTACCTGATAGTATTTTGCTTGTCTATGTTTGATTGTAGATAGATGGCTTGTGCTGTTGTTCCGTTGAATTTTAATGCGTTCCTTGAGAAAGCTAAGTTGAAAGATGATGGTAGCAATTACACGGACTGGGTCCGTAACTTGAGGATTATCTTCATTGCTGCACAGAAGAATTACGTCCTGGAAGCACCGCTGGGTGCCAGGCCTGCTGCTGATGCAACTGACGACGTTAAGAACGTCTGGCAGAGCAAAGCTGATGACTACTCAATAGTTCAGTGTGCCATGCTTTACGGCTTAGAACCGGGTCTTCAACGGCGTTTTTAACGTCATGGAGCATATGAGATGTTCCAGGAGTTGAAGTTAATATTTCAATAAAATGCCCGGATTGAGAGATATGAAGTCTCCAATAAGTTCTATAGCTTCAAGATGGAGGAGAATAGTTCTGGCAGTGAACACATAGTCAAAATGTCTGGGTATAATAATCACTTGATTCAACTGGGAGTTAATCTTCCTGATGATAGTGTCATTGACAGAATTCTCCAATCACTGCCACCAAGCTACAAGAGCTTCGTGATGAACTATAATTTGCAAGGGATGAACAAGACTATTCCCGAGCTCTTCGCAATGCTAAAAGTTGCGGAAGTAGAAATCAAGAAGGAGCATCAAGTGTTGATGGTTAACAAGACCACTAGTTTCAAGAAAAAGGGCAAAGGGAAGAAGAAGGGAAACTTCAAGAAGAACAGCAAGCAAGTTGCTGCTCAAGAGAAGAAACCCAAGTCTGGACCTAAGTCTGAAACTGAGTGCTTCTACTGCAAGCAGACTAGACACTGGAAGCGGAACTGCCCCAAGTATTTGGCGGATAAGAAGGATGGCAAGGTGAACAAAGGTATATGTGATATACATGTTATTGATGAGTACCATACTAGAGCTCGCAGTAGCACCTGAGTATTTGATACTGGTTCTGTTGCTAACATTTGCAACTCGAAACAGGGACTACGGAATAAGCGAGCACTGGCTAAGGATGAGGTGACGATGCGCGTGGGAAATGGTTCCAAAGTCGATGTGATCGCGGTCGGCACGCTACCTCTACATCTACCTTCGGGATTAGTTTTAGACCTGAATAATTGTTATTTGGTGCCAGCGTTGAGCATGAACATTATATCTGGATCTTGTTTGATGCGAGACAATTATTCATTTAAATCAGAGAATAATGGTTGTTCTATTTATATGAGTAATATCTTTTATGGTCATGCACCCTTGAAGAGTGGTCTATTTTTGTTGAATCTCGATAGTAGTAATACACATATTCATAATGTCGAAGCCAAAAGATGCAGAGTTAATAATGATAGTGCAACTTATTTGTGGCACTGCCGTTTAGGTCATATCGGTGTAAAACGCATGAAGAAACTCCATACTGATGGACTTTTGGAATCACTTGATTATGAATCACTTGGTACTTGCGAACCGTGCCTCATGGGCAAGATGACTAAAACACCGTTCTCCGGTACTATGGAGAGAGCAACAGATTTATTAGAAATCATACATACAGATGTATGTGGTCCGATGAATGTTGAAGCTCGTGGCGGATATCGTTATTTTCTCACCTTCACAGATGATTTAAGCAGATATGGGTATATGTCCTTAATGAAACACAAGTCTGAAACATTTGAAAAGTTCAAAGAATTTCAGAGTGAAGTAGAAAATCATCGTAACAAGAAAATAAAATTCCTACGATCTGATCGTGGAGGAGAATATTTGAGTTACGAGTTTGGTTTATATTTGAAACAATGCGGAATAGTTTCGCAACTCACGCCACCCGGAACACCACAACGAAATGGTGTGTCCGAACGTCGTAATCGTACTTTACTAGATATGGTGCAATCTATGATGTCTCTTATTGATTTACCGCTATCGTTCTGGGGTTATGCTTTAGAGACGGCCGCATTCACGTTAAATAGGGCACCATCAAAATCTGTTGAGACGACGCCTTATGGACTGTTGTTTGGCAAGAAACCAAAGTTGTCATTTCTTAAAGTTTGGGGCTGCGATGCTTATGTGAAGAAACTTCAACCAGATAAGCTCGAACCTAAATCGGAGAAATGTGTCTTCATAAGATACCCGAAAGAGACAGTTGGGTATACCTTCTATCATAGATCCGAAGGCAAGACATTCGTTGCTAAGAATGGATCCTTTCTAGAGAAGGAGTTTCTCTCGAAAGAAGTGAGTGGGAGGAAAGTAGAACTTGACGAGGTAACTATACCTGCTCTCATATTGGAAAGTAGTTCATCACAGAAACCGGTTCCTGTGACACCTACACCAATTAGTGAGGAAGCTAATGATATTGATCATGAAACTTCAGATCAAGTTTCTACTGAACTTCGAAGGTCTGCCAGAGTAAGATCCGCACCAGAGTGGTACGGTAATCCTATTCTGGAAGTCATGTTACTTGACCATGACGAACCTACGAACTATGAGGAAGCGATGATGAGCCCAGATTCTGCAAAATGGCTAGAAGCCATGAAATCTGAGATGGGATCCATGTATGAAAACAAAGTATGGACTTTGGTTGACTTGCCCGATGATCGGCAAGCCATTGAGAATAAATGGATCTTTAAGAAAAAGACTGACGCTGATGGTAATATAACTGTCTATAAAGCTCGACTTGTTGCAAAAGGTTTTCGACAAGTTCAAGGGGTTGACTACGATGAGACTTTCTCACCTGTAGCGATGCTTAGGTTTGTCCGAATCATGTTAGCTATTGCTGCATTTCATGATTATGAAATTTGGCAAATGGATGTTAAAACTGCATTCTTGAATGGATTTCTGGAAGAAGAGTTGTATATGATGCAGCCAGAAGGTTTTGTTGATCCAAAAGGTGCTAACAAAGTGTGCAAACTCCAGTGATCCATTTATGGACTGGTGCAAGCATCTCGGAGTTGGAATAAACGCTTTGATAGTGTGATCAAAGCATATGGTTTTATACAGACTTTTGGAGAAGCCTGTATTTACAAGAAAGTGAGTGGGAGCTTTGCAGCATTTCTAATATTATATGTAGATGACATATTATTAATTGGAAATGATATAGAATTTCTGGATAGCATAAAAGGATACTTGAATAAAAGTTTTTCAATGAAAGACCTCGGTGAAGCTGCTTACATATTGGGCATCAAGATTTATAGAGATAGATCAAGACGCTTAATAGGACTTTCACAAAGCACATACCTTGATAAAATTTTGAAAAAGTTCAAAATGGATCAGGCAAAGAAAGGGTTCTTGCCCGTGTTACAAGGTGTGAAGTTGAGTCAGACTCAATGCCCGACCACTGCAGAAGATAGAGAGAAAATGAAAGATGTTCCCTATGCTTCAGCCATAGGCTCTATCATGTATGCAATGCTGTGTACCAGACCTGATGTATGCTTAGCAATAAGCTTGGCAGGAAGGTACCAAAGTAATCCAGGAGTGGATCACTGGACAGCGGTCAAGAACATCTTGAAATACCTAAAAAGGACTAAGGATATGTTTCTTGTATATGGAGGTGACAAAGAGCTAGTCGTAAATGGTTACGTCGATTCAAGCTTTGACACTGATCCGGACGATTCTAAATCGCAAACCGGATACGTGTTTTTATTAAATGGTGGAGCTGTAAGTTGGTGCAGTTCTAAACAAAGCGTCGTGGCAGGATCTACATGTGAAGCGGAGTACATAGCTGCTTCGGAAGCAGCAAATGAAGGAGTCTGGATGAAGGAGTTCATTACCGATCTAGGTGTCATACCTAGTGCATTGGGACCAATGAAGATCTTCTGTGACAATACTGGTGCAATTGCCTTGGCAAAGGAATCCAGATTTCACAAGAGGACCAAGCACATCAAGAGACGCTTCAATTCTATCCGGGACCAAGTCCAAGTGGGAGACATAGAGATTTGCAAGATACATACGGATCTGAATATTGCAGACCCGTTGACTGAGCCTCTCTCACGAGCAAAACATGATCAACACCAAGACTTCATGGGTGTTAGAATCATTACTATGTAATCTAGATTATTGACTCTAGTGCAAGTGGGAGACTGAAGGAAATATGCCCTAGAGGCAATAATAAAGTTATTATTTATTTCCTCATATCATGATAAATGTTTATTATTCATGCTAGAATTGTATTAACCGGAAACATGATACATGTGTGAATACATAGACAAATATATAGTCACTAGTATGCCTCTACTTGACTAGCTCATTAATCAAAGATGGTTATGTTTCCTAACCATAGACATGTGTTGTCATTTGATTAATGGGATCACATCATTAGGAGAATGATGTGATTGACATGACCCATTTCGTTAGCCTAGCACTTGATCGTTTAGTATATTGCTATTGCTTTCTTCATGACTTATACATGTTCCTGTAACTATGAGATTATGCAACTCCCGTTTACCAGAGGAACACTTTGGGTACTACCAAACGTCACAACGTAACTGGGTGATTATAAAGGAGTACTACAGGTGTCTCTGAAGGTACATGTTGGGTTGGCGTATTTCGAGATTAGGTTTTGTCACTCCGATTGTCGGAGAGGTGTCTCTGGGCCCTCTCGTTAATGCACATCACTATAAGCCTTGCAAGCAATGTAGCTAATGAGTTAGTTACGAGATGATGCATTACGTAACGAGTAAAGAGACTTGCCGGTAACGAGATTGAACTAGGTATTGGATACCTACGATCAAATCTCGGGCAAGTAACATACCGATGACAAAGGGAACAACGTATGTTGTTATGCGGTTTGACCGATAAAGATCTTCGTAGAATATGTAGGAACCAATATGGGCATCCAGGTTCTGCTATTGGTTATTGACCGAGAATAGTTCTAGGTCATGTCTACATAGTTCTCGAACCCGTAGGGTCCACACGCTTAAAGTTACGATGACAGTTTTATTATGAGTTTATAAGTTTTGATGTACCGAACTTTGTTCGGAGTCCCGGATGTGATCACGGACATGACGAGGAGTCTCAAAATGGTCGAGACATAAAGATTGATATATTGGAAGCCTATGTTTGGACATCGGAATCGTTCCGGGTGAAATCGGCATTTTACCGGAGCACCGGGAGGTTACCGGAACCCCCCGGGGGGTTATTGGGCCTACATGGGCCTCGGGAGAGAAGAGGGAAGGAGGCAGGAGGGGGCCGCGCGCCCCTCCCCTTCCTAGTCCGAGTAGGACAAGGGAAGGGGGGCGGCGCCCCCCCCCCCTTCCTTCCCCTCTTCCTCCTCTTTCCCCCCCTTCTCCTATTCCAACTAGGAAAGAAGGGAGTCCTACTCCCGGTGGGAGTAGGACTCCCCCCTTGGCGCGCCCTCCTTGGCCAGCCGCCTCCTCCCCCCTGGCTCCTTTATATACGGGGGCGGGGGGGAACCCCATGACACAAGTTGATCTACGGATCGTTCCTTAGCCGTGTGCGGTGCCCCCCTCCACCATATTCCACCTCGGTCATATCGTCGCGGAGTTTAGGCGAAGCCCTGCGCCGGTAGAACATCATCATCGTCATCACGCCGTCATGCTGACGGAACTCATCCCCGAAGCTTTGCTGGATCGGAGCCCGGGGATCGTCATCGAGCTGAACGTGTGCTGAACTCGGAGGTGCCGTACGTTCGGTGCTTGGATCGGTCGGATCGTGAAGAAGTACGACTACATCAACCGCGTTGTGCTAACGCTTCCGCTTACGGTCTACGAGGGTACGTGGACAATACTCTCCCTTCTCGTTGCTATGCCATCACCATGATCTTGCGTGTGCGTAGGAAATTTTTTGAAATTACTACGTTCCCCAACAGCCTCTACCTCGATATGGGACGACCGGTGGATCCCATCAACTGTTTCTATGAAACCCATGTTCAGGCCACCAGCTTCTACGGTCAATATGGTCGCTGATCTCATTGACAGAGATAACTGGACATGGAAGCATGATCTAATACGAACGTCATTTATCGCACCGGACGCGGAGGCGATACTCAACATCCCCCTCCGTCAGGGAGGCGGGGAGGATTTCCTTGCTTGAGCACATGAAAGATCCGGCATCTACTCCGTTAAAATAGCCTACCGAGCTCTAGTGAATCAGAACGAGCGCTTAGCTCTAGAAGAAGGGCAGGTAGCGGGGCCATCAACGAATGAAGAGCAGATGTGGAGCTGCTTATGGAAACTCAAAGTTGTTCCAAAAGTTAGAGTATTTTGGTGGAGGGTAATCAAAGGAATCATCCCGGATGAATCTACTCTACAACACCATCATATCAAAGACACAAGTTTAAGTAAGTTGTGCCTTGCCATGAATGAGGACTTGATGCATGCTCTTGTCCACTGCTCGCATGCAAGGCGTTTCTGGGAGGAGGCGAGATTGCTCTTCGAGATTAATTTGCCACGGCTCCATCCCAGCTCTTGGGCACGTGATATTCTGTGTGACTTGCAATTCACAGACAAGGAACGTGCCACAATCATTATTGTCATGTGGGCTATCTGGATGTCCCACAACAGACGGACTCATGATCAGGAGTTTGATCCAGCTGCCTCGGTCCGACGCATTCGGGAGGACCTGGCGTTGTTGGAAATTCCTCGACAGAGCTTCATACCGCTGCCGGGTCATGGCTGGCGGCCCCTTGAAGGAAATCATGTTACGATCAACATGGATGCTGCAACACACCGCGATGCCGGCAACGCCGGCGTGGGGGGAGTAGCCCGCTCTTCCTCGGCATTCCTGGGCGCTTGGTGCAAACCCCACCCTAGGGTCACAGATCCTTTCATTGCTGAAGTGCTAGCCCTACATGAGGGTGTCGTCTTCGCGAAGCTTCGAGGCTACACGCACGTGCGACTGGAATCCGACTATCTTGAGGCAGTTAACCTCTGAAACTCTAGCTACACCGATCGTTCGGTTCTAGCACCGATACTTTCAGAAATTAGAGAGCCCTCTGCTAGCTTTTTGTCTTTTCATATTTCACATGTAATAAGAGCCGCTAATGGTCCTGCACACCTGTGTGCCAAGAGTGCATGTACGCTTGATATGAGCGAAAGCTGGCTGGACTCCACCCCTAGCTTCCTTGTTAGCAACCTCCTGGCTGACTGCCCAGCGAATGCTTTTCATTAATAAAGCTCTCTGAAATTCCCCGCAAAAAAAAAAAGATAAGAGGCGCACGAGCTCATCCACGCCAAGCGATTTTCGCTTGATACATCCGTATTTAAACAAATCTAAGACAAAAATTTTAGAACGAAAGGAGTAGTTTCTATCAGCACATCGACACATGAGCTAGCTTGGCATGTTGGCCGGCTAGCTACTGCATACGCGGCCACATGCGCTAGCCACTGCCGTGCGAGTGGCTTCCGTCACACTGGTCATAAACATCACTAACGGTCGGGAGTGCTTCTCTAAAAATGCTACACCTAGGCCCTGTTCGGTACCACTCTGCTTCACACCTCCGGGAACGGAGTTAGTGGAGCTACAGTTCAAAACGGCGGAGCTGCACTTCCCCTGTTCCACATATTTCAGGAGCGGGCGACTATCGAACAGGGCCCTAGGCTGTGTTCGGGAATCCTCTGCTCCTTCGCCATGGACCGGAGCGGGCGGAGCACCCCTTTCGCCGCTCACTAAAATTGAACTGCATGTCGCTCCGCTCCGCGGCGGAGTTACAGAGCGGAGTGGTTCCGAACGGCCCCCTATAGGGAGGTTGCTACCGATCATCTTTACGGTGAGATATGGCTTTCTTCCAACCACACAACCCTCCTATCATATATAACTAAGCCCCGTTTGATGGCAAAATATATTTTCTAAGTATTCGTAGGATACCAATATTTTTTTAAACTCACATAGTTTTTATTCTTGTTTGTTGTTAACCTGATAACCAACACAAGAAAAAGGGCCAGTCATCTAAAACTCTAATACTTGTGGTGTGTCACCTTAAAAAATAAATGAATAAAAATAAAGAAAAATATGAAGTTCCTACAAAAGAATGAATTAGTGGCATTGGTATTACCCTTAAAAAGAAAAGTATAAAAGAAATAAAACATCGACAAATTAGAAAACAATATACACAGAAATTGTGCTTTTTATGATATGCAAGAATAAACATATAATAGAGAACTTTCACAACAGGAGGATGTTTACTAAGAAGGAGTGAATTAGTGGCATCAGTATTATCAATACAAAGGAAAATGAAATAAAAACTAAAACAAAATGAAAGTGATGAAGTTTTTTAGAAAAGAATGAATTAGTGGCTATGGTATTACCCTTTTAGAAGGAAGAAAATGAAAAGGATCATTATTTTGATTTAGATTTGGTATTACCCTTGTCGATTTTTTTTCAAGAAAGAATGATCAAAAGTAAATCAAAATCAAAATAGTGACGGTTCTAATAAAGAATGAGTTAGTAGTTTGGTATTACACTTTAATAAAAAATAAAATAAAATAAAAACTAAAACTACATAAAAATAAGGTCTTCTAAGTAAGAATGAATTAGTGGCATTGGTATTACCCTTTAAGAAGAAATAAATCCAAAAAAACAATGAAACTTTTTGCACACAATATACACAAAAATTGTGCTTTTTAAAAATATGCAAGAATAAGCTTATAAAAGTGGAATTTTGGGGAAAAGGTTTCCTAAAAAGGAATCAATTAGTGACGTTGGTATTACCCTAAAATAAGAAGTCATTCAAATAATAACTAAAACTAAATCCAAGTAATGAGGTTTCCTAAGAAAAAAAGAATTAGTGCCATGGGTATTACCCTTAAAAAGAAAAATAAAATAAAATAAAATAAAATAAAAAACAAAGTTTTCTAAGAAATAACAAATTAGTGGCATTGGTATTGCCCTTTAAGAAGAATGGGAATTACAAAAACTTTATATAAATTCACACAACTTTGCACTGAATTTACACCTTTTTGACACTAGTAGAAAAATGATCAAATGTGAAGCACATTAGTGCCGGTTTGTAAAAAAACCGGCACTAATGTGATCAATAGTGCCGGTTCATGGCTGCGATCAATAGTACTGGGGTAGTGGCAGGCTGGCGTCAGGCCGGGTCCCCACGAGCCCCTTTAGTACCGGTTTGTGTTACCAACCGGTACTAAAGGTCTAACCTATAGTACCGGTTCGTGCCACGAACCGGTACTAAAGGGGCCAATTTTCAAACTCTACCCCCCCTGGTGTATCGCCATTTCAGTTTTGAAAAAATCAAAAGAAAATGATAAAAACTTCAAAAATTAAAATCCTTCGAGAGATAGTTATATTACTATATCTACTAGTTAGGAAAATTTGAAAACTTAAATTTGGACATGTTTTGCAAAAAGTGTAGAGAAAATGTAAAACGGCTATAACTTTTGCATACGATGTTGGAAAAAAACGTATAATATATCAAAAAATTCAGCACGAAAATCCGCATCCGATGGAGACGGCCTACGGCCTGTTTGGAATATTTTAGAATCCTCAAATTCGAAAAGGAAAAAAAGATATGGTCAAATTTCAATTTTTTAAAAAAAATTTGGTTAAATTTGGTCGAACTACTTATTCAAGAAGTATTAATGTTACTACATAATTATTCAAGAATATTAGTGTTACTAAATAATTATTTCAATTTTTTGAATTTTGGTCAAATCTGGTCAAACTATGGTCAAACTGTGGTCAAACTATGGTCAAACTTATTCAAGAAATATTAGTCGTTACTAAATAATTACTGTTTTTTAGAATAATAGTTTCAAACTCAAACGGTGAAATGTGTGACTTCATGCTCAAGCTAAACTCCTGAGGGTTAATAGGATTGACATCTTACTATTATCAGGAAAACAACAAGTGCAAACTCGGAAGCGAAGGAGAATAGAACCCGAAAGTTAAGCATGCTCGGGCTAGAGTAGTGAGAGGGATGGGTGACCGGTCGGGAAGTTAGATGATTTGGAATGAGTGATCCACACTTGAGCAGTTAAGAGAGGTGATTAGAGACTAAATCATCAAATAATTCAGAAAAATTAAAAATCGGAAAAAAAATCGGAAAAAGTAATTCAAAGAAAATTCAAATAAAAAATTTTCAAAAAAAAAACCTTTAGTACCGGTTGGTAACACCAACCGGTACTAAAGGTCCCCCCATACCAGGGCGCAAGCTCACGCCACGTGGTGGCACTTTAGCGCCGGTTCGTGCCGAACCGGTACTAAAGGGGGGGGGGCCTTTAGTGCCCACCCTTTAGTGCCGGTTAACCGGCGCTAAAGCTTCGTTTTCTACTAGTGTGATACGCAATGATAGGCATATAATAGTTCAATTTCCACACTCTAATGTAATTTAAACACATAGTATATAGCACTTGCAAGTGTGCATTTCCACTCATCCAACATGCCAAAAATACCCATGTAGAAAAAAGAAAAACCTAAAAAAGCATACAAGAAAAGGCAATGTTTGACGGGCTTCAAGACCAATAGGAAAATCGCTTTCCCTAAATAGGGGCAAGTCAAAAATTCAGGCAAAGAAAAAATTGACTGGCCCCAAACAAGGATAGGTTAAAAAGTAGCCTAAGAAGCCATGAAACAACACAAGGAAATAAAGAACACAAATATTGACAAAAATAAAAATCGACGGTCAAGAAACTGACTTACTCAAATTTAGAAATCGGGTGATTTGCATATAGCTAAAGTGTTTTCTCTAACTGCTCTAAACAGGTAGGAAATGGAGAAAACCAATCTCTTTGGGAATATTGTGAACAACAGGGAAACAACAGATCATTTGCAGGGGCTCTTACACCAGAGACTATCTGAGAGGATTTCTTTATTTATATTATATGGAGAGAGATTAGATGTTTATCATTTGGCAGAAGTACATTAAGATATTCATGCAGACAGTGCGTGATCGCATCTTTTTGTTGACGGCTGCGTGCCAGCAATAATCCACCGCCAGCTCCTTGTCGACAACAAAACGGACCGAAAATGGCTAATGAACTTTCTCCTCCTGCTCCAGGTCCAGACGGGCGCTCTTGCCGGTAGCCCTGCAACAACCAAACCAAACCAACGATCGTTATCTGTTCCCGCCGCATATTGTTACGAACAGAGCGCGCAATGCATGCGTACTTCTCGATGAGGCCCGTGACGACGCGGAAGCCGAGGTGGCCTTCCGGGGGTTCCTTGTCGGCCGGGGCGCCGTCGGCACCCGGGGTCGCCGCCGCCGGGCTCGTGCCCTCTTCCGCCAGGTCCCGGCGCTGGGGGCGCTCCGTCGCCGTGGCCGTGGCCGTCGAGACGAGCAGCAGCAGAAGCATGCACACCGTCGCCACGCGCATGGTCGTGGTCCTCGCCATCGTTTTCGTCGCACGTCGTCCTCCTCCCTGCCTCCTCGCGGTCGTCAGTTCGTCACGCACGCGCACCGTCGCTTCCCTTTTGTTGCCTATAAATAGCTTCCGCAGCGCCCGCGGTTCAGCTATAATAATGCCACGCTGCTCGCCCGTGAGTTGGTGGTGGTCACCAGCTTACAAATTTGGGCGATCGGAATATTTGAGTGGGTGCTGTGCATGGCTGGGTTTGCGGCCGATATCATCGTTCATCGATATCCTTATGCGTCGATGTGATCCGTGGCTGCTCTGGTTACCACCGTGGGACGTTGGCGGGTCGTCGTTTTCATTCTAGTGATGCCAGCCAGACTTCCGCCGTCGACCGGCGATCGATAAGGACATTGCCTGCCCGCTGAGAACTTGGTTTCTACGACAACAGGGCCGCGCGGGAGAGTGAGAGGACTGGGAGGGTTGCAGCAAGAGTAATCCATACGGGCCCATAAGGCAACAGATTTGGGTCAGATTGATTCTACGCCGCATGGGCTCAGCCGCTCGGGACGGGTCACCGATCGAGAATATTGCAAGTAGGTGTTCAATAAGCAGGCCGCGACCTACGAGAAAGAGAAGAGCAGGGCTCTTTCTTTTTCTTCTGTTTTCCCCTTTTTAATTATCTTTTTTTCTTTATTTTTTGATTTCTTATTTCTCCTCCGGTTTTCTTTTTCCATGGTTATACTTCGATTTTACTTTTTTTTTGTTTTGGTTT
>NC_057807.1:682036592-682038151 GCF_018294505.1 Triticum aestivum | reverse complement strand
TATCCATACATCTTTCCTCTCTCTTTTTTCTTTGTTTTTTTGTCTTCTTTCTCCTTTTTCTCCATTCCTCTTTGTTTTCTTTCTCCTTTTCTTTGTTTCCTATTTTGCATTTGTTTCTTTGGTTTTATTTTTTATTTTCATTTTTCTCTGGTTAATTTATATTTCTACAATTTCTTTGAATACATGGTCTACACATTCGTAACATTTTTTAATACATGGTCAACATTTTTTATACGTTTTCACATTTTTTAAAATACTTGATTAATAATATTTCAAAAAAATATTAACACTTTTTCAATGCATGGTCAACTTTTTTATATAAACATTTAACATTTTATGCTTGATTAAAAATTTTCAAACACATGTTCAACATTTTGTTCAAATGCTTGATTAATATTTTCATATACATGACCAAATTTTTTACATCATTTAATTATACATGATCAACATTCTTTCTATACACATTTAACATTTCTCAAATGCTTGACTAACATTTTTGTAATACTTGTTCAACTTTTTTTAAATGCTTGATTAAAATTTTTATACACATGATAAAAAAATCAATATTTTTTAGTAAGTGATCAACATTTTTTTAGTAAGTGGTCAACATTTCTTCTACGCATGTTCAACATTGTCCGAAAGCTTGTTCAACATTTTTCAAATACTTGTTCCACATTTTTAATACTTATTCAACACTTTCAAATGCTCGTTCAACATTCTTTAATACTTATTCAACATTTTATAAATATTTCTTCACCATTTTGCAAATACTTGTTTAACATTTTTCGTATACATGGTCAACATTTTTTTTCTATATGCATTTACCATTTTCGAATTACAAAACATTATGTAAAGTACATTTTCCCATACATGTGTTTATAATTTTCGGAAGTGTAAACAAAATTAAGTAATAAATAAATAACAAAAAGAAAAAACGTGAAAGAAAAACAGAAAAAAGAGGATATTCCCTGCAGCGCATCTGGGCCGGCCCATCTAGAGCTGCCCTCCTGACGTGAGGGTTTCCCGGGAGCAACTAATTAACGAGCGCTCCTTCGGGAGCCTCGCAAGGATCAGCGCCACTTGGTGCGCTCTCGGCCATTTGCCACATGTCGCGCTCTGGGCACTCTCTTCGGATTTTGTCTTTTTATGTTTCCGCACGCGTTTTCGGCTTTTTAAACGGTTTTTTTCTTAAAAAAATTAAGTTTTGGTTTTCTACCGGTCGTCCCGAGCTTTTCGACAAAAAATAATTCAAAAAAAATAATTCTTTTGCACAAAAAAATGCAATTTTTTCGCGAGTGTCACGGTTTTGTTTTAGAGAGAGGCACGGCCATGCCTCTTGGAAACGAAAAAATAACGTGTTTTCTGTTTTTTTTTCGTGAGAGGCTCGGTTTTGCTTCCGCGAGAGGCATGGTTGTGCTTTCGCGAGAGGCATGGGCGTGCCTCTTTCGGAAAGGAAAAAATTGCGTTTTCTTTTTTTCTTTCGCGAGAGACACGGTTTTGCTTCCGCGAGAGACACGTTTGTGCTTTCACGAAAGGCACGGGCGTGCCTCTTTCGGAAA
>NC_057807.1:682014430-682036398 GCF_018294505.1 Triticum aestivum | reverse complement strand
GAGAGGCACGGGCGTGCCTCTTTCGAAAAGGGAAAAACGCTTTTGTTTTTTTTTCTTTCGCGAGAGGCACGGTTTTTTTCCGCAAGAGACACGGTTGTACTTTTCGCGAGAGGCACGGGCGTGCCTCTTTCGGAAAGGGAAAAACGTGTTTTCTGCTTTTTTATTGTTTTTCGAGAGGCACGATTTTGCTTTCGCGAGAGGCACAGTTGTGATTTCGTCAGAGGCACGGGCGTGCCTTTTTGGAAAGAAAAAAAACCTGTGTTACCGGTTCGGTTTTTTCGTCGATTTTTTTGTCCGGTTTTTTGCGAAAAAAAAGTTCGTCAAAATCTATCAACATGGAATCTAGTTTTGAAGATCTTGACGCGAGGAATCCAACGGCGAAAGCGGTTCGAGATTTGGACGCACGATTTAAGAGATAAAACGTTTTGAATAAACGAATCTACGAAAAAAGGAAAATCTCCAGGTTGCGACAAATGACGCACATGCAACGCGCCACTTGTTGCAACCTGGAGAGGTTTGAGTAATCTCTATAAGAAGTACTCCTTAACTAGTGATTTCGGGGTTTCCTAGGTCTCGCTTAAAGCGAAACGTAGGTGCGCCCCAAATGCTACGGGTCGCTTATTGCGAGCAATAAATGACTGATCTTCGGCAGCGTCCCTCCGCCCATTAGATCGCACGAGCTTCGGAGACGGGTTCTCAGCCAATTTTTTTCTCGGAAGGCTCCAAGCCTGTTTTACCAGTTTGATGAACCAGAAGATTTGTCAAGCACGAGTGTTTCGTTAAGGGTTGCAGTCTCAGCCACCGCCGCCGCCAGGAATTTTTGGCCCCTTCGCCTCTGACTAGCATTTTTGGCGCTATGAGGTGAGGCGACCTCGCATCTTGAAGAATTATACGTTCTTCGTCGTCATCTAATGATCATCGTATTTTGTGAGAATAAATTTACTCTTATTTTTTTGGTTGTGACATGAGATTAAAGAGTTTTTGTCCTCAATTGGACTTAATGAGTTTATATTGGTGTGTTAAGCTTTTTTCGTTGATTTGATTCTTTGTGGAGTTGAAATTCGACCATGGTGAAGATATGGTGATTCGATGGCCTGCACTTCTAGGGGATCATCCCCGGCCCAAGTACGTTCGTCAATCAAGACTTCCCATCTTTTTGGATAGTCGACTCAAGGTACTTTCAAAAATCATTATTGGTAATGTTCATTCGGGTGAAAGAGCGACAACATCGTCCCTCCAGTACAATTGCACCCTCCCGAAGTCTTTGGAGTATTTTTTTTCTAGTTGAGATTGATCCAGCGAAGAAAGAGTTGTCAAGATATTTCATTGTAATTATTAATCATAGGAGTTACTTTGTATTTTCTTGGATCTTAAATCCAAATCAGTGTATCTATAATTGTTATAAGTATGAATAAAGTACACGTGTTTCTTCAAACAAACAGTTTTAGGAAGAAGGTTCCTTAACCGGCTATTTTTTTCTAGGTTTTTGGTTTCCTTTTTCTATTTTTGTTTTCTATTTTTCATGTATTTTCTCTACGTCCTTTTTCTTTTTCTTTTTAGAATTCAAGAATTTCAAAAATACTCAAAATTTGTTCAAATTTTCAAAAAAAACAGAAAATTAAATTTTTCTATTTTTCTTTCTTCTTTCTATTTTTTTATTTTTACGTGTGCTTCTTTTTCTTTTGGTTCTTTTAAATAAGAAAGCTCAAAAAAGGTTCTTGTTTTCGAAATTTGTTCACATATTTCTGAAAATATCCGCACTTTCAAAAAAAACAGAAAGCATTTATTTGAAATTTCAAAAATCCTATTTATTTACATATTCATAAAATATTCACAAATTTCAAAAAAATGTGTTTTGAAAGATGTTCTTGTTTTCAAATATTGTTCACGGTTTTCAATAATTGTTCACATTTAAAAAAATGTTTGGTATTTCAAAAAAATGTTTCTATTTCTAGACTTTCTGCACATATTCAAAAATGTTTAAACTTTTTCAGAAAATGTTCACAATTCAAAAAATATATATCACTATATACGCAAGCACCACGCCTTGAGACCCGACCGGGACGCAGGGGCAGGCACACATGGCGTGCCGGGCATCGGCCCTTATGGACTTGTATTTTTTTTGCAGGGTAAAGCATGGGTTTTATTCCTTAAAAATAGTGTTATAGTCTGCTAATACAAACTCTGAAGCAGCATCTGGAACTCGGTGCAACCAACAGGCGGTGCAACCCCCAGAACGACCAATGTTAGCTAGACTATAAGCAAATCTATTTTGACTACGATCTACTTTTAACGGAATAAACACCCGAAGAGCTAGCATTTTCGTAATCTCCATAAATCAAATGACCATATGCCGACCGGTCCAGTGAATTGTTTGTAAGGCCGCAATAACAGTCGAACTATCAGAATGAATGATGATAGGCTACTCTGACTGTTGCATGCTCAGTGACAGTCCTTCAAGAGTGGCACTAATTTCAGCTTCAAGGGCATCTTTGCATTGGAATAAGTACCGGTATGCTGAGAAAATAACAGTGCCATTGTTGTCCCTGAGGATCATACATGTACCTGCTGCACTAGTATCTTGCACGAAAGAACCATCGATGGACAACGCCACCCATCCGGGCTCGGGCCTCGGCCATGGGGGGTGAAGCCTTTGTACTGGCCCAGGTTTTGGCTGTGAGTCACACACTGGAAATTTGCCCTTGATAATCTCTTCAATGATGATAGGCTTATGGACTTGTTGTTGATATAGATAGTCGTCCTTTGCAGAAAAGTTCTTCCGCCAAGCAGGCTTTCGCGTCCGCGAACCGATTTCTTGCCAAAAAAATTGAATTGGTGCAATTTATTCTCAGTTGAGTCATATAGCCAGTGGCACAAAGTAGGCTGCTGGTTGGGTAATTTAGGACTTTAGGAAAATCACTAGCAAAGTAACACCCAAAACTTAGGTTATGCAAAATGGCCGACCTAAGAATCGAATCTCCTCAATTTATCTTTTCAAAATGAGACCCGTTCAAAGTTTGTAGTGCGTCACAACAAAAGTGGCTTTTTCTTGGCCTAATTGGTAGCTTATACGTGGAGGGGGAGAGGGGTTTGCTGGGAGGGTTTTCCTCGAGCGAACGCTTTCGTTCGCTCGCTCGCTCCCTCGTCCAGCCCGAGCGAACGTTTTCGTTCTCTCCCTCCCTCGTCCGCCCGAGGGAACGAGTCGTTCACTGGGGTACCTCCCCAATTGTCTCAGGCAAATATTGGCGTCTACCCAAAAAAAAAAGATTTTTGCACTTAGGATTTTCATCCCTTAGTCGAGCTTCGAGCTGACGCCCTCAACGATAACAACATATAACTATAGCATCGGCCTCTGACAGTATGAATGGGTCATCCACTCCATTAGCGTGGGGGGCTCTTGATGGCAATCCTACGTGCGTTCATTCCGTTATTGCACGCGTATTTCTTTTTTCTGCGAAAAAAAATCTAGATCATTTATCAAAGTTCATCGTTAGTACAAAATATCTCAAACATAATGTCATGACTGTCATGGCTACCCCACCAGCCGCGACGGCCCCACTGGCCAGCGAGGCAACCGAGCCACGACCGGACAGAGCTGACGGAGTCAAGACAAGTGGAGAGGAAGCAATCAGTGGGCCCGCGTAGTTAGGACGCGTTGCGTGTGTGGCTTGCGTGCCGTGGGTATTTCTAGGTGAGGCTGAGAGAGAATGGGCATCGAGAATTATTATGTCAAAACTGATTAAGAGAAGCTGATCTTCTCCTCCGGCCTCCTTCGTCCTCTCTCCCCTCCTAACCCCTCCTCAGATCTAGATCGGGACCCTTACAACTTGGTATCAGAGGTCAATCATCCTGGATCCACTTTACCAGAAGCCTCGCTACCACACGAAAGCAGCACAGCAGGCGGCAGCCATGGAAGAGCACATCGCAGCCCTGGCGAAGGCGGTCCACGACGGGCGCGCCGCCAACGACGCCCGCCTCGACGCGATCCAACAATCGCTTGAGCTCTGGCAGCCGGCGGTGACCAACCTGCAGCAGCAACTCGACGAGCTGCGTACCCAGGTCGGCCGGATCGCCCTCCACCCCGTGCTGACGGCGTCTTCGACATCTCCCGAAGGCGCAGTTGTGCAGCCGTCGTCGTCTTCTCCGACCGACGACCCTGGGCACCACGGGCCAAGTGGCCACTGCGGGAACATCGACTCCGGAGGCTTGGCACACGGGGTAGTCACTACCCTGGCGCCGCCTCCGGTCACGGGTGAGCCTCTCCGATCCCCTTTTCCTTCGAAATCAGGTGAATCGGGCGGGGATCTGGCACATCCTGATGATCTTCCACCTCCGTCCCCTCACGGTTCGTTCGGGGGGCACATCAATTGGGCCCTTCCGCGGCTTGATTTTTCGCCCTTCGATGGCGAAAATCCCCAATTCTGGAAAAATAAGTGTGAGAAATACTTTAGTGTCTAGGGGGTTCAAAGAGAGATGTGGGTGCGAGTTTCGACTCTCCATTTCGAGGGCAATGTCGCGCGTTGGCTGCAGGTGCAGGAAGCACACGGCACCTCCTTCACCTGGGAGGCGCTCTGTTCTGTCGTGTGTGCCAAATTTGGCCGAGAGCAGTACCAAGTTCAGCTTAGACAGTTTAATACTCTCCGTCAGATAGGATCAGTTACAGAGTACATGGAACAATTTGAGGAACTCATGCATCAGTTGTTAGCTCATAACCCTGCCTTTGATCCGCTGTTCTTCACTACGCAATTCCTTGATGGTCTCAAAAGTGGTATTAAAATTGGTGTTGCCTTACATCGCCCGCAAGACTTGAACTCCGCCTTTTCTCTTTCTCTGTTACAGGAGGAGCTGATGGGGCTGATGCCCCGGAAGGACCCAGGCCAGGCGAGACACCATGCTCGGCCTCTGCCAGCGGCGGGTGGATTACATCCCCGCCCGGTGCCGCCCGCGCCTCCGGCAGCAGCAGAAGATCATCGGGCCTTGGACGCGGCTCGGGCAGCCGATCGACGCGCCGAACCAGCGCGGGGCGAGGACCGCGTTGATGCACTGCGCAATTATCGTGGAGCGCGTGGTCTCTGCTTTAAGTGCGGGGAACGATGGGGTCAAGGCCACCAGTGCGCGGCCACCGTCCAACTCCATGTGGTCGAGGAATTGTTGGAACTGTTGCAGGCCAAAGCGCAAGACAGGCAAGGGGCTGAATCAGATTCTGATGAGGAACAACTCATGTCCATCTCCAAAGTTGCGACCACGGGGGCAACAACTCCGCGAACCGTTTGACTGCTGGGATGGATTGACAGCCACGAAGTGCTGATTCTGGTGGACTCAGGTAGCTCGCACAGCTTCATCAATGAGGAAACAACCCAAAAATTGAAAGCATGAGTACAACCAATGCAGCCCGTGTCAGTAAAGATTGCAGACGAGGGTACTTTGACTTGTTCTGGGTACATACGTGCTTGTGAGTGGACAACACAAGGGCAGCAGTTCAAGACGGATGTACGAGTTCTCCCTCTTGGTTCGTATGACATGGTGGTGGGAATGGACTGGTTAGAAGCATGTGGACCTATGATGGTTGATTGGACAGCAAAAAGCTACAGTTCCAGCACCGGGGAGCTTCTATCACCCTGGTGGGGTTACAGCCCAAGCTTCAGCGGGTCGAACAAGTGACAATGGATCAGTTACTCAGGACGGAGAAAAGTGATTCTATTGCTCACGTGATATCGCTGTGTGCAATAGATCGCTCGAATAAAGCCACAGAAGTGCCTTCAGCCATTCAACACGTAGTGGACAGTTTCCGCTCGGTGTTTGCAAAGCCATCCAAGTTGCCTGATAGCCAACCATGGGATCATACTATCCCTCTGCTCGAAGGGGTTAAACCAATCAATATCAGACCGTATCGCTACACTCCTGAATAGAAAGATGAGATAGAAGCTCAGGTCAAGGAGATGTTGGAAAAAGGGCTCATCACACCCAGCACAAGTGCCTTTTCTTCGCCCGTGCTGCTGGTCAAGAAGAAGGACCAAACGTGGCGTTTCTGTGTCGATTACCGTCATCTAAATGCCATAACTCTCAAAAAGACATAACCAATGCCGGTGATCAATGAGTTGCTCGATGAGTTAGCGGGTTCTAAATGGTTCTTGAAGTTGGACTTGCGAGCTGGATACCACCAAATCCGCTTGGTCCCGGAGGATGAGCACAAGACAGCATTCCGAACGCACCTGGGGCACTTTCAGTTCAAGGTAATGCCATACGGCCTCGCGTACGCCCCTGCAACATTCCAAGGAGTGGTCGACACAGTGCTTAAGCCAGTTCTTTGCCACGGGGTGTTGGCATTCATGGATGACATCTTAATCCACTCTGAAGAGCTGGAAGAGCATTGATAGCTGCTGAAACGCGTCTTGCAGTTGCTGGCCAAGAAAGATCTCAAAGCCAAGATGTCCAAATGCACGTTTGCCCAACAGGAAATCAGTTACTTGGGACATGTCATCAGCGACAAAGGGGTGGCCACAGACAAGAGCAAGATCCAAGCGGTTCAGGAATGGCCACAGCCGCGAAACGTCAAAGAGCTGCGTGGATTCTTGGGATTGGCGGGTTATTATCGCAAATTTGTGCGATTCTTTGGAGTACTCAGCAAACCCCTCATGGAAATGCTGAAGAAAGGAGCGATCTTTGTCTGGACGCCAACGGCCGAAGCCGCATTCTACGCGCTGAAATAAGCCCTGGTGCAAGCTCCAGTGCTCGCACTACCCGATTTTCGAAAGCAGTTCGTCGTCGAAACGGACGCAAGTGCCACGGGAATTGGCGCCGTCCTGATGCAAGGAGGACATCCAGTGGCGTATCTCAGCAAAGCATTGGCTCCGCGCAATCTAGGCCTCTCGGCGTACAAAAAAGAGTGCCTGGCCTTGCTTCTGGCCGTCGACCACTGGCGTCCCTACCTGCAACATTCAGAGTTTGTGGTTCACACAGATCAAAAAAGCCTATTGAACTTGACAGATCAACGACTCAATACCCCGATCCAACAACGGGCTTTACGAAGCTAATAGGCCTGCAATACACAATCCAGTACAAGACAGGAGTCACAAATCGAGCGGCAGACGCGCTGTCGCGACGCGAGCACAAGTCAGAATCAGAGATGGGAGCAATCTCCGTACGTAAACCCACGTGGTTAGAAGCTATCAAACGCAGCTATCAAGCAGATCCAGCGGTGCAGCAACCTATGACAAAGCTAGCTCTCGCGCCGGACAGCGAGCCCGGGTATACATTGCAGGATGGCATCCCGCGCTTCCTGGGGAGAGTGTGGATTGGTGAGGATGATGACACCCAACAACATCTGATCCGAGCGCTCCACGACAGTGCTGCGGAGGGGGGGGGGTATTCGGGGTTCCATGCCACCTACAACAGAGTCAAACAACTGTTCGCGTGGAAAGGCATGAAACTGCAGGTCAAGACCCTGGTGCGCAACTGTATGGTGTGTCAGCAAGCGAAAACAGAGCGTATATCGCCAGCTGGGCTCCTTCAACCACTGCCAATACCTCAAAAACCGTGGTCAGTTATCTCACTCAATTTCATTGAAGGGTTGCCTCGCTCAGGAGGGAACGACACAGTCTTGGTAGTAGTTGACAAGTTCTCCAAATACGCGCACTTCGTGCCCTTAACTCACCCGTTCATAGCTCTCCAAGTGGCCAAAGTCTTTATGAAGGAAATCTTCCGGCTCCACGGCTTGCCACTAGCCATCATATCAGATCGGGACTGAATTTTTACAGGGCATGTGTGGCAAGAACTGTTCAAGCTTTGTCGGACGGACCTACGTCTCAGCTCATCATACCATCCCCAGACCGACGGGCAAACTGAACGCGTCAACCAGTGTCTAGAAGGATACCTAAGGTGCGCAGTCCACTCCTGCCCTAGCAACTGGTCCAAATGGTTGTTCCTCGCGGAATACTGGTACAACACATCTTTTCATTCGGCTCTGGGCAAGACTCCATTCGAAGTCATCTACGGCCACCTTCCCCGAGAGTTTGGCGTCGCACAGAAGGACGAATGTGTAGTCCCAGATCTTGCAGCATGGCTCCAGGAAAGAGAAGTGATGCTTGAGCACTTGCAGCAATAGCTCAAGCGCGCACAGGATTGGATGAAAGTTTGGGCTGATCGACACCGTACATATAGAGAATTTGCTGTGGGGGATGTAGTGCTGCTCAGGTTGTAGTCTTTCATCCAATCGTCGGTGGCGCAGCGGCCACACCAGAAGCTCTCCTTCCGCTAGTACGGCCCATACAGAGTGCTGGCTTGAATCGAGGCAGTGGCGTACAAACTTCAATTGCCTGCCTCTAGCCATATCCACCCGATGGTGCATGTCTCGCAACTGAAGAAGGCCTTTGGAGCCACCGTGCCATTAAGTGATGATCTTCCTCCAAATAACTCGATTTTGCAGGCAGAACATGTTCCAGAGCTGGTGCTTGACCGCAAGATGGTGCGCGTGGCCGGCGACACACGCCCTCGCATCCGGGTGCAATGGAGCAACCTTCCCCCGTCGCTGTCAACTTGGGAAGATCCAGTGGCATTGCAGCAGCGGTTCCCCTCTACGCCGCCTTGGGGACAAGTCGGCACACAAGCAGGGGGGAATGTCATGACTGTCACGGCTACCCCACCAGCCGCGACGGCCCCACTGGCCAGCGAGGCAACCGAGGCACGACCGGACAGAGCTGACGGAGTCAAGACAAGTGGAGAGGAAGCAATCAGTGGGCCCGCGTAGTCAGGACGCGTTGCGTGTGTGGCATGCGTGACGTGGGTATTTCTAGGTGAGGCTGAGAGAGAATGGGCATCGAGAATTATTATGTCAAAACTGATTAAGAGAAGCTGATCTTCCCCTCCGGCCTCCTTCGTCCTCTCTCCCCTCCTAACCCCTCCTTAGATCTAGATCGGGACGCTTACACATAATAAAACTTACATCGAGATTTCGAGACTATCAAACGACCACTACCGCCGTCAGAACGAGCCACTCGTCGCTCCCCTATCGAAGTCGAATTGACCTTGTCGATGACTACCGATAAGTCTTTGTGCACGTGTCCTTAAGAACCAGCTTCCTGGACGTTGAACCTTTGAATTGGTCTAAAACAAACGCCGGACACCAAATCTCGCTACACGACCAGAAACCTAACCTCACCGTCCACTACTCCAAAAAGACGACAGGATTCTACGTTGGAGCTTCGTCGAGTACGTCTTCTTTTGATGAGCCGAGTTATGATCAGACTCGCTCCCCGATCGAAACGATCCTCCCATGTTATAGTTCCCATTTGGGTGTGGCCTTTTTATAGTCTCCTTTTGCTTCTGACACCCGATTAGTGTATACTGTTAGAATAAATCTAAGGCGCTCCGTCGATCTACCGAGGACCAAGCAATCACACGAGGATGACACCAAGATTTGTTAACGAGGTTCACCGATATGGCTACATCCCCGGGGCTTGACTATGGGCGCTCCTCCCCATGACACCGTCACAATACCGCACCCTGGCCGCCCGGGCACCAGCACACGCCGCCGGCTCCCCCCGCGTGCCTGTGCTATTATGTTGGCATAGGTTACATCGTGTGTCTACCCCCGCTATATATGAGAGGTCTAGGATATAAGTGTCCTATTAGGACACAACTCCTACCCTGTCTACACACAGTACGACTCCAAGTCCAACTGTAACCTAACTTGTACAATAATATTCAACACAACTCTAACAAACTCCATCTTGGCGAATATTCCCCACCATCTTGAATTCGTCCGTGCATCGAACCCCATGTACATTGGACTTGACATACGCCATGAGCACCGCTGCTACTCCCAGACTCCATGTGACTCCACCTGCAACTGTAGTCCCTTCTTGTCTTCTTCACAATCAACACTCGAGCAAAATTAAGTTCCTCATTACTCTACCTTGTGCTTCCAACTTCCGGAGAATACGTACAACGCCATCACACACCGACCACTGTCTGCATGAAAATGAATAATTCACATATTGGACGCCACATATAAGAGTTACCTGAACTCAACGTCACCGCTCTTTCTTGACTGCTTGTCTGAAACTTGAAGGAATTTCACCGTCGCCCTGTGTCACCCTGAGTCAAATTCACAGTTGTCTCACCCCTTTTCCGGATAGTCTTTGGCATGTCCCACAGCTACAGCACTCCGCCTCCTTCTGTATTTGTCATCCGCACTTTGCCATGTGCACTGAACACCACAGAATATACGGCCATGTACTCTCTCAGCCTTTGACAATTTCAGACTTTCCGCCACTTTCTCAGATTCTTCATGGTCAACTCCTGTCCATCAACTAGCACCGATAGACCCAGTCACCAACTTGAATCCGGTACTCATCAACACTGCTTCAGCACCCCCTGCACAGTTTGTCTGACCACATGTCTGACCATCAGTGCCTTGGCCTATCGTTGTGTCCCGTGCTTACCGCACGCCTCGCCGCTATCACCGCGTCGAGCCTCTGCTGTCCTGGTCGAGTCTCACGGGTAGCTAGCCCCCACTACCTCAACCCCCACTGCAGAGAACCACCGATCATTACCGACCGATGCCGAGTATCACGTCTTCATCAGACAATTGGGCCCCAGTCCGATCCACGTGTCCCTCGCTATCCCGCTGAAATAGGCTTCGACTCTCCATGCATTTACGCCGTAACCCCTCCATCGGCAGAGAGTGAAGTCATCCATTAGACTCCAGCTCCACCTTCAACATGACTCCATGGTGGTTGTACATGCCACCCCTGCGCCCTGTTGACTTCAAGCTCTTATGTGTACACTGCCTTGAATCAACCCTGCGTCATAGTCCGTCGAAGCCGCACAAGTCCTCAGACATGTACCACGTGTTTCCACGCCCCAGAAGTCGGCCACCATCAGCATCACGCTCCTGTGTCGTCGTCGCTGAAATCACTGTCGTCTTCTGCTTTGACCAACATCCATGTCGGTCCATCAGACCGTCCAGTCCGACCCAGCCGAAATTATCCAACTGCAATCATGCTTCACCCTGCGTCGTGTCCGCCCCGCACATCTCATGCATTGCTTGACGCCCTGTGTTTGCATGATCCTGTCACAACATGCTCCAGACTCCTTCGAGCCTTATACGCACGTGGCCATCCTCGTCGCGCACATCCATCTTCATAAACTTGGCGTTCCGCTACACAATCAAGCAATCCTTCGCACCAACAAATCACATCCTTGATGCAACATCTGAGAAAACATGTAGCCATCGGACCAAAAAATAACCGTGCTATCCACCCACCAACTCTTGTTGATCTTATATGAACATGTAACGCCGCGTCTCGACACACCTTCATGCTGCCATCACGTACAACCCATGTACAAAGCAAAGAAAGTCAAAACAACATCCCTTGTAGCCTTCTCCGTGTAAAGAATTCCATGTCTACCACACCTGGCTACTGTAGACTTGATTTACTATATTTCCTGCTCATCAATGCACGCATCATGGTGTTCTCTGACGCCCCTTTTTTCCCAAACAAATCTCGTGTCATCTCAGCCATGTACACACACCAGCAGCATCAATTGGCAACTTCTTGAGCCGGCCACGTACTAAACAGCCTCCACCAAGTGCCACATCACAGACCGCATCCGCTTGCCTGGCTGCCGCACACCGGCACACGCGCTTCTCTCTAGCAAACGTGTGCTTTACCAAGCCACTTGCCCTTCAGTGTGAGTCGCCCGCACTTGGGCCTCACTTGGCCCGCGCGTCCCCACAGCTTGCTCGGCCTGCTGCCTCTGACAAACCGATGTAGTTCGATCGATCTCCTGAAGACTCCGCTGCTTGCACGTTACGCCATCGCGCTTCGACAGCGACTTGGAAATCTCGCCGATAACTCTGCTCCTGCTGCGGCCTACTGATTACTATCCGGTCACAGCCGAAACAATACCTACACGCTGCCATCTCCATACATGACCATGTAACAAGCAAAAGAGCCAATATAAAATCCCACGTAGCTTAGCTTTACCTGTGTCCATGCAAACCATCTTGACGTAACCCACTCCAAGCTTAGACTTTATTCATTCACTCTCCTGCTCCTGATTGCAATGTGTTGGCTCGTGGCGCTCTTTTTTTCCTTAACAAATCTCAGCTCCTGTACAACCATCTGTAGCAGCAATGACACAATACCTCGCATGCACAAAGTTCATCCAGCCTCGTGCGACCAATGCACTGCTGCATGGCTCCTCCGTGCCTACCTGGCCAATGCCCCGACTAGCCACGCTTGTGTCGGCCTTCCCTGGGCTTCGTCCCTCACGGGCCTGACACGCGCCCTAACCAGTGCCCCGACTAGCCACGTTGCTGCCTCATCTTCGATTCGATCTCGTGAACACGATCTGATCCGAATCCCGTCGCCGCTGTAGGCTACGTTGCATGCTACTGCTGCCTTTTGGTTGCTGATCCTATCATGCTAGTACCCCGCGGCCTCGCCTCGTGGTCGCCCGCGCCTCGTCGCATGATGCGCCTGCACCCGCTGTTGCCGCTGTCCCAACATGATCTGACCGACACGTCTTCTGCCGTTTTCGATAAGCTTCTTCATCCTCTAGAACAACAATCTGCGACCTCCTCAAACCTTGCTCTGATACCACTTGTTAGAATAAATCCGAGGCGCTCCGTCGATCTACCGAGGACCAAGCAATCACACGAGGATGACACCAAGATTTGTTAACGAGGTTCACCGATATGGCTACATCCCCGGGGCTTGACTATGGGCGCTCCTCCCCATGACACCGTCACAATACCGCACCCTGGCCGCCCGGGCACCGGCACACGCCGCCGGCTCCCCCCGCGTGCCTGTGCTATTATGTTGGCATAGGTTACATCGTGTGTCTACCCCCGCTATATATGAGAGGTCTAAGATATAAGTGTCCTATTAGGACACAACTCCTACCCTGTCTACACACAGTACGACTCCAAGTCCAACTGTAACCTAACTTGTACAATAATATTCGACACAACTCTAACAAACTCCACCTTGGCGAATATTCTCCACCATCTTGAATTCGTCCGTGCATCGAACCCCCATGTACATTGGACTTTAGATACGCCATGAGCACCGCTGCTACTCCCAGACTCCATGTGACTCCACCTGCAACTGTAGTCCCTTCTTGTCTTCTTCACAATCAACACTCGAGCAAAATTAAGTTCCTCATTACTCTACCTTGTGCTTCCAACTTTCGGAGAATCCGTTCAACGCCATCACACACCGACCACTGTCTGCATGAAAATGAATAATTCACATATTGGACGCCACATATAAGAGTTACCTGAACTCAACGTCACCGCTCTTTCTTGACTGCTTGTCTGAAACTTGAAGGAATTTCACCGTCGCCCTGTGTCACCCTGAGTCAAATTCACAGTTGTCTCACCCCTTTTCCGGATAGTCTCTGGCATGTCCCATAGCTACAGCACTCCGCCTCCTTCTGTATTTGTCATCCGCACTTTGCCATGTGCACTGAACACCACAGAATATACGGCCATGTACTCTCTCAGCCTTTGACAATTTCAGACTTTCCGCCACTTTCAGATTCTTCATGGTCAACTCATGTCCATCAACTAGCACCGATAGACCCAGTCACCAACTTGAATCTGGTACTCATCAACACTGCTTCAGCACCCCCTGCACAGTTTGTCTGACCACATGTCTGACCATCAGTGCATTGGCCTGTCGCTGTGTCCCGTGCTTACCGCACGCCTCGCCGCTATCACCGCGTCGAGCCTCTGCTGTCCTGGTCGAGTCTCACGGGTAGCTAGCCCCCACTTCCTCAACCCCCACTGCAAAGAACCACTGATCATTACCGACTGATGCCGAGTATCACGTCTTCATCAGACAATTGGGCCCCAGTCTGATCCACGTGTCTCTCGCTATCCCGCTGAAATAGGCTTCGACTCTCCATGCATTTACGCCGTAACCCCTCCATCAGCACAGAGTGAAGTCATCCATTAGACTCCAGCTCCACCTTCAACATGACTCCATGGTGGTTGTACATGCCACCCCTGCGCCCTGTTGACTTCAAGCTCTTATGTGTACACTGCCTTGAATCAACCCTGCGTCATAGTCCGTTGAAGCCGCACAAGTCCTCAGACATGCACCACGTGTTTCCACGCCCCAGAAGTCGGCCACCATCAGCATCACGCTCCTGTGTCGTCGTCGCTGAAATCACCGCCGTCTTCTGCTTTGACCAACATCCATGTCGGTCCATCAGATCGTCCAGTCCGACCCAGCCGAAATTATCCGACTGCAATCATGCTTCACCCTGCGTCGTGTCCGCCCCGCACATCTCGTGCATTGCTTGATGCCCTGTGTTTGCATGATCCTGTCACAACATGCTCCAGACTCCTTCGAGCCTTATACGCACGTCGCCATCCTCGTCGCGCACATCCATCTTCATAAACTTGGCGTTCCGCTACACAATCAAGCAATCCTTCGCACCAACAGATCACATCCTTGATGCAACATCTGAGAAAACATGTAGCCATCAGACCAAAAAATAACCGTGCTATCCACCCGCCAACTCTTGTTGATCTTATATGAACATGTAACGCCGCGTCTCGACACACCTTCATGCTGCCATCACGTACAACCCATGTACAAAGCAAAGAAAGTCAAAACAACATCCCTTGTAGCCTTCTCCGTGTAAAGAATTCCATGTCTACCACACCTGGTACTGTAGACTTGATTTACTATATTTCCTGCTCATCGATGCACGCATCATGGTGTTCTCTGACGTCCCTTTTTTCCCAAACAAATCCCGTGTCATCTCAGCCATGTACGCACACCAGCAGCATCAATCGGCAACTTCTGGAGCCGGCCACGTACCAAACAGCCTCCGCCAAGTGCCACATCACAGACCGCATCCGCTTGCCTGGCTGCCGCACACCGGCACACGCGCTTCTCTCTAGTAGACGCGTGCCTTACCAAGCCACCTGCCCTTCAGTGCGAGTCGCCCGCACTTGGGCCTCGCTTGGCCCGCGCGTCCCCGCAGCTTGCTCGGCCTGCTGCCTCTGACAAACCGATGTAGTTCGATCGATCTCCTGAAGACTCCGCTGCTTGCACGTTGCGCCATCGCCGCTCCGACCGCGACTTGGAAATCTCGCCGATAACTCTGCTCCTGCTGCGCCCTACTGATTACTATCCGGTCACAGCCGAAACAATACCTACACGCTCCATCTCCATACATGACCATGTACCAAGCAAAAGAGCCAATATAAAATCCCATGTAGCTTAGCTTTTCCTGTGTCCATGCAAACCATCTTGACGTACACCACACCAAGCTTAGACTTTATTCCTTTACTCTCCTGCTCCAGATTGCAACATGTTGGCTCGTGGCGCTCTTTTTTTCCTTAACAAATCTCAGCTCATGTACAACCTCCTGTAGCAGCAATGACACAATGCCTCGCATGCACAAAGTTCATCCAGCCTCGTGCGACCAATGCACTGCTGCACGGCTCCTCCGTGCCTACCTGGCCAATGCCCCGACTAGCCACGCTTGCGTCGGCCTCCCCTGGGCTTTGTCCCTCACGGGCCTGACGCGTGCCCTGACCAGTGCCCCGAATAGCCACGCTACTGCCTCGTCTTCGATTCGATCTCGTGAACACGATCCGATCCGAATCCCGTCGCCGCTGTAGGCTACGTTGCATGCTACTGCTGCCTTTCGGTTGCTGATCCAATCACGCTAGTACCCCGCGGCCTCGCCTCGGGATCGCCCGCGACTCGTCGCATGATGCGCCTGCACCCGCTATTGCCGCCGTCCCAACATGATCTGACCAACACGTCTTTTGCCATTTTCGATAAGCTTCTTCATCCTCTAGAACAACAATCTGTGACCTCCTCAAATCTTGCTCTGATATCACTTGTTAGAATAAATCCGAGGCGCTCCGTCGATCTACCGAGGACCAAGCAATCACACGAGGATGACACCAAGATTTGTTAACGAGGTTCACCGATATGGCTACATCCCCGGGGACTGACTATGGGCGCTCCTCCCCATGACACCGTCACAATACCGCACCCTGGCCGCCCGGGCACCGGCACACGCCGCCGGCTCACCCCGCGTGCATGTGCTATTATGTTGGCATAGGTTACATCGTGTGTCTACCCCCGCTATATATGAGAGGTCTAGGATATAAGTGTCCTATTAGGACATAACTCCTACCCTGTCTACACACAGTACGACTCCAACTCCAACTGTAACCTAACTTGTACAATAATATTCGACACAACTCTAACAAACTCCACCTTGGTGAATATTCTCCACCATCTTGAATTCGTCCGTGCATCGAACCCCCATGTACATTGGACTTGAGATACGCCATGAGCACCGCTGCTACTCCCAGACTCCATGTGACTCCACCTGCAACTGTAGTCCCTTCTTGTCTTCTTCACAATCAACACTCGAGCAAAATTAAGTTCCTCATTACTCTACCTTGTGCTTCCAACTTCCGGAGAATCCGTTCAACGCCATCACACACCGACCACTGTCTGCTTGAAAATGAACAATTCACATATTGGACGCCACATATAAGAGTTACCTGAACTCAACGTCACCGCTCTTTCTTGACTGCTTGTCTGAAACTTGAAGGAATTTCACCGTCGTCCTGTGTCACCCTGAGTCAAATTCACAGTTGTCTCACCCCTTTTCCGGATAGTCTCTGGCATGTCCCACAGCTACAGCACTCCGCCTCCTTCTGTATTTGTCATCCGCACTTTGCCATGTGCACAGAACACCACAGAATATACGACCATGTACTCTCTCAGCCTTTGACAATTTCAGACTTTCCGCCCCTTTCTCAGATTCTTCATGGTCAACTCCTGTCCATCAACTAGCACCGATAGACCCAGTCACGAACTTGAATCTGGTACTCATCAACACTGCTTCAGCACCCCCTGCACAGTTTGTCTGACCACATGTCTGACCATCAATACCTTGGCCTGTCGCTGTGTCCCGTGCTTACCGCACGCCTCGCCGCTATCACCGCGTCGAGCCTCTGCTGTCCTGGTCGAGTCTCCCGGGTAGCTAGCCCCCACTGCCTCAACCCCCAGTGCAGAGAACCACCGATCATTATCGACCGATGCCGAGTATCACGTCTTCATCAGACAATTGGGCCCCAGTCCGATCCACGTGTCTCTCGCTATCCCGCTGAAATAGGCTTCGACTCTCCATGCATTTACGCCGTAGCCCCTCCATCAGCACAGAGTAAAGTCATCCATTAGACTCCAGCTCCACCTTCAACATGACTCCATGGTGGTTGTACATGCCACCCCCGCGCCCTGTTGACTTCAAGCTCTTATGTCTACACTGCCTTGAATCAACCCTGCGTCATAGTCCGTCGAAGCCGCACAAGTCCTCAGACATTCACCACGTGTTGCCATGCCCCAGAAGTCGGCCACCATTAGCATCACGCTCCTATGTCGTCGTCGCTGAAATCACCGCCGTCTTCTGCTTTGACCAACATCCATGTCGGTCCATCAGACCGTCCAGTCCGACCCAGCCGAAATTATCCAACTGCAATCATGCTTCACCCTGCGTCGTGTCCGCCCCGCACATCTCGTGCATTGCTTGACGCCCTGTGTTTGCATGATCCTGTCACAACATGCTCCAGACTCCTTGGAGCCTTATACGCACGTCGCCATCCTCGTCGCGCACATCCATCTTCATCAACTTGGCGTTCTGCTACACAATCAAGCAATCCTTCGCACCAACAGATCACATCCTTGATGCAACATTTGAGAAAACATGTAGCCATCGGACCAAAAAATAACCGTGCTATCCACCCGCCAACTCTTGTTGATCTTATATAAACATGTAACGCCGCGTCTCGACACACCTTCATGCTGCCATCACGTACAATCCATGTACAAAGCAAAGAAAGTCAAAACAACATCCCTTGTAGCCTTCTCTGTGTAAAGAATTCCATGTCTACCACACCTGGCTACTGTAGACTTGATTTACTATATTTCCTGCTGATCAATGCACGCATCATGGTGTTCTCTGACGCCCCTTTTTTCCCAAACAAATCTCGTGTCATCTCAGCCATGTACGCACACCAGCAGCATCAATCGGTAACTTCTTGAGCCGGCCACGTACCAAACAGCCTCTGCCAAGTGCCACATCACAGACCGCATCCGCTTGCCTGGCTGCCGCACACCGGCACACGCGCTTCTCTCTAGCAGACACGTGCTTTACCAAGCCACCTGCCCTTCAGTGCGAGTTGCCCGCACTTGGGCCTCGCTTGGCTCGCGCGTCCCCGCAGCTTGCTCGGCCTGCTGCCTCTGACAAACCGATGTAGTTCGATCGATCTCCTGAAGACTCCGCTGCTTGCACGTTGCGCCATCGCCGCTCCGGCAGCGACTTGGAAATCTCGCCGATAACTCTGCTCCTACTGCGGCCTACTGATTACTATCCGGTCACAGCCGAAACAATACCTACACGCTGCCATCTCCATACATGACCAAGTACCAAGCAAAAGAGCCAATATAAAATCCCACGTAGCTTAGCTTTTCCTGTGTCCATGCAAACCATCTTGACGTACACCACACCAAGCTTAGACTTTATTCCTTTACTCTCCTGCTCCTGATTACAACGTGTTGGCTCGTGGCGCTCTTTTTTTCCTTAACAAATCTCAGCTCCTGTACAACCTCCTGTAGCAGCAATGACACAATGCCTCGCATGCACAAAGTTCATCCAGCCTCTCGTGACCAATGCACTGCTGCACCGCTCCTCCGTGCCTACCTGGCCAATGCCCCGACTAGCCACTCTTGCGTCGGCCTCCCCTGGGCTTCGTCCCTCACGGGCCTGACGCGCGCCCTGACCAGTGCCCCGACTAGCCACGCTGTTGCCTCGTCTTCGATTCGATCTCATGAACACGATCCGATCCGAATCCCGTCGCCGCTGTAGGCTACGTTGCATGCTACCGCTGCCTTTCGATTGCTGATCCAATCATGCTAGTACCCCGCGGCCTCGCCTCGGGATCGCCCACGCCTCGTCGCATGACGCGCCTGCACCTGCTGTTGCCGCCGTCCCAACATGATCTGACCGACACGTCTTCTGCCGTTTTTGATAAGCTTCTTCATCCTGTAGAACAACAATCTGCGACCTCCTCGAACCTTGTTCTGATACCACTTGTTAGAATAAATCCGAGGCGCTCCGTCGATCTACCGAGGACCAAGGAATCACACGAGGATGACACCAAGATTTGTTAACGAGGTTCACCGATATGGCTACATCCTCGGGGCCTGACTATGGGCGCTCCTCCCCATGACACCGTCACAATACCGCACCCTGGCCGCCCGGGCACCGGCACACGCAGCCGGCTCCCCCTGCGTGATTGTGCTATTATGTTAGCATAGGTTACATCGTGTGTCTACCCCCGCTATATATGAGAGGTTTAGGATATAAGTGTCCTATTAGGACACAACTCCTATCCTGTCTACACACAGTACGACTCCAAGTCCAACTGTAACCTAACTTGTACAATAATATTCGACACAACTCTAACATATCCACTAGCCAGCTAGCCATTCACGTTGACTGCTGAAAGTACGTGCAAGCCGAGTAAAAATTTGATGAGAAGGTTCCATTCTTTTTTACTACGTTTCCAGGGAGGGGTTGCAGAGGACGACGGATTTTTCTACTCCTAGTAATTGCTTAATCAATGGCCGTCGAGATGCTGGCCAACTTGTAGACAGACGGAGATCGAATTAAAGGCTCGATCGTGCTGCTGTGGTCAGACTGAGCCTGACGACTACTGACAGACAGCAGGAGGGGTAACCCTTTGATTTGATTTGCACGATCTGCTCGCTGATTCGTCACGGATCGATCAGGCAGTCGATCGACTACTGAATCGGCCACCACTCCTAACTGCTTAATCCAATTCGGAGCACGTAATCCGTCACACCTGATTAGCCGTTCGCACGCGTTTTTTTATACCTAAGCAAAACCAAAAAAATACTCCCTTCGTTTCTAAATATTTGTCTTTTGGGATTTCAAATGGTTACCACATATGGGTTTATATAGACATATTTTGGAGTGTAGATTCACTCATTTTGCTTTATATGTAGTCACTTATCGAAATCCATAGAAAGACAAATATTTAGGGACGGAGGGAGTATTACATTTCGGTATATATACGATAAGTGACAGTATGTTTTGGTTTTGTTTTTGGGGTATCTACGGCGTCAACTGAGAAAAACTTGATCCTACGGCCACTTTAGATTTTTGGTTGTATTTATAAGTTTTGGGTGGATGTGGGCTTTTAGGTAGGCTAGCTTCAGTTCAAATTCAGTTGTGAATGAAATTGGGTATTAGTAGCGTATTATTTCTGAAAACCAAAACAAAACATAGTTCTGACTTGAATAAAAGACTAGTTTTTTTTTAAAAGGAGGTTGACCCCCGGCCTCTGCATCCATCTGGGCGATGCATACATTCATTTTATTAATTATTCACAAAATTATATATCAATATGTCTGAAGCTGTCATCTTGGCAACATCTGTCGCTACTCCTATCCACTTGATAAAGGGGTGCAGATAGTGTGAATTGAATACCCAGACCTCACACCTAAGCCTAACATCTAAAGCCGAATGCCCCAACCGCTGCACATTAGGTATGGGGTACACACTGGTCCGACGCACTCTCATAGGTTATCGCCGCCGTCTTCCACCGATCCATCTTCAAAACAGGTATTGATGCATCGACCTTGCCAGGCTTGCCGTTGACGCCCCCACGGCACCAGACATCGTCATCCTCCTGCGCGAGTCCATCTACACGCATCGGACGATAAGACTCCACTGCGCCACGCTGCCGAGACCCGCCGTCGTCGATGCGGAAGATGTAACGCCGCTCCACCTCCTGCCTCTGTCTTCCAGCGCTATTCCACAAACGATGCTCCCAAGAGAGAAACGACACCGCAGTGCCGCTATCGTCCAATCTGTAAGACCAGATCATAGGGTAATAGAAAATCCGTAGGTACTCCTCTATAAACAAAAATAGCCCATTACACTTTTGCTAAAAATTACGTAGCGAAAAAAGTGCAACTTAATTGTACTCCCTCCATTCGGAATTACTTGTCGCCAAAATGGATGTATCTAGATGTATTTTAGTTCTAGATACATCCATTTTCGAGACAAGTAATTCCGAACGGAGGGAGTACAAAACAATCAACTACATACTAAAAAGTACTACACCAAAAATAAAAACAAACACTGAAGAGTATTTTTAAAATAGGATTTATTGATGACTGTATTACACTACTTATTTACAAGCATAGGCAAAGGAAACCCTCCTCCATATGTCAAAAAAAGGAAAACCCTCCTCCTAGCGGGGGTCGTAGGCTCGTAGCCATCATCTGCCTACAGGGTCGGTGACTGACACCAGAGATGCCCGCGGCCAGCCTACGTAACCCAAGCAGCATAGCCAATTGTGTGTCGCTGGCATCTCTCTTCCCTCCCCTTTACATATAGCAAGCACTACTATGTGGATCCCTCGGCTCAAAATCGAGAAGCGAACCACCCACTTAGGCTACCTCAGTCCAAGAAACCCCAACGCATGTCGTCGCCGATGCCCCTCTTTCGGCGGCCCCTGGTAGACTCACCGCCAGCGACAATCATCTATGCACAGTGCCTTTAGTGCCCCGCTGCCACTCACCTGCCCGTCCCACAACGGCGGATGTGGAATTCCGGCGACTCTGTCCGGTACCAATATATCTAACATCATACCAAACAACACATATTTTACATAAGTGGGTCTTTGCACATATTGAGAAAATGCAACCACAATTCACTTCAATGTGTAGCTAGGCATAATCAGGAAAATAAAAAACATACTCCCTCCGTTTCAAAATTCTTGTTTTAGATTTGTCTAAGTACGGATGTATACTTGATACATCCGTACTTAGACAAATCTAAGACAAGAATTTTGAGACGAAGGGAGTATATAGCATGAAAAGAAA
>NC_057807.1:682004539-682014173 GCF_018294505.1 Triticum aestivum | reverse complement strand
GAACCAGTATATTCGACATGCGTCCACACACCGTGTGTGATGTGAGCAGGAGGCAGCCCACACGGGCTGTGTGTGGGCGGACATTAGAATTGCCCACACGTGTGGGCGCGGCTACTTCGTGCCAAACGCCAACAAGTACTACTCATCTCCACCCCGCGCGTGTGGCACGAAGCAAAAATGCCCACACGTTCTGGCACAGCTACGTTAGGTACACTGCGGGATGACGATTTAGTTGCCATACTAATTGGCAGATGTAGTTATCCGGGATGGCAAGTGTAGTTGTAAAAGCATGGCAACTCTATCTATTTTGGTTAACTATAATTGCCATGTCTAATTTATGGTAGTTGCCGCGTATAATCAAACCGCAGTTGCCCTGTGTGATTAACTACTTGTCACATATGGTCAAATAGTAGTTGCCATGTGTGTTTACCTAGTTGTCACGTGTAGTCCAACCATAGTTGCCATGTATTATTAATCACGGTTGCCATGTGTGCTTATCTGGTTGCCACGTACGCGCAACTGCAGTTACCATCTAGCAAAAACATCACAGTTGCCATGTGTGTTTACCTAGTTGCCACGTTCGCCTAACTGCAGTTTCCATCCACAACTTAGGAGTGTCGTGTGAGCGAAAAGCAGTTCGCCCACACGCGCATGAAGTAGGTAGCTGACTGTGTTGGCAGAAACTAGTTCGCCCATACAGCGCAGCTGGCAAACAGCATGGTGCGAGCGTGTGGGCAAACTCTCCAACGCCCATACACCAACCCTGTCCTACGTGGCACACCGAATCCACCCTTCCTCTCAAGATTCGTGCAAAAGATAGTGAACGACGATCCAGCCGTGTGGGCGAGTTGGGGAACGCCCACAAGTGTGGCGTTAGTGTTTCTGATTTTTTTTTTACTAGTGCATGCATATATTCCATTAGTTTGGTGCAACCTAAATACTTCAATAATGAAGAACACAAAAATATATAATCATAATCATTTGTTTATTGAAAATCTGGCAGGGTGAGTCTTGTGCACAGACGATGTGGCGTGTATAAAAAGTCCGTGGCATGGCTTATCTTTCCCGATGCGTAAACCCACGCCATCTCGCCGTGGAAGTACCCCGATCGGGCTTCCAACAAGCAAAACTAGCGATCGACTGCCGGATCGGTATTACCGAGTACTGGCTAATAGTGTTCACTGTTGTCGCGTACTTCACACGCTAGGAATTTTTGAAAGTTACCACGTCAGAGTGCGGTTAGGAACGGAGTACCACTAGTAGAAAACATGGCTTTGGTTCGGGCCTGGCCAACCCATTAATCCCGATTCTTTACGAACCGGGACCCATGGGGGGCATTAGACCCGGTTCATGGGCCCAGGGGGGCGGCCGGGGCCTCGTTGGTATTGGTCCCGGTTCGTGTGGACCCATTTGACCCGGTTCTAGGCACGAACCGGGACCAATGGGCCGAGCTCCTGGCTCACATCCATTGGTACCGGTTCGTGCCTTAAACCGGTATAGAAGGGGGGGGGCTTTAGTCCCGATTTATGCCACGAACCGGGACAAATAATTTGCCTATATATACCCATCGCCGTGGCAGAGCACTCCGTTTTTTCTGGCCGGCGAGGGGAGGGCATTTGGGTGCTCTAGCTCACATCCTATGCACATGAGGTGTTCGATGAAATGCCCGAGCCACACTAGTTAAGCTTTCTCCTCTCGAAGCTCGACCTCGGAGCTCCATTTTCCCCGAGATTTGTCTAGATTTAGCGGTCCGTCACGCCCCGTCCCCGTTTTCACCGCCGTTGATCGCCTGAGCCGATCTCGTCGCCGGCACCACCGTGGTGAGCCTCTTGTTCTTATCTTCTTTCTGATTTTCTTACTTTAGATAGATACTTGTCTGATTTTCTTACTTTAGATAGATATTTGTCTGATTTTCTTACTTTTGACACACATAATTACATATAATGCACGCAGATGAACCGGCAATGGATGTATGGTGACAGACACACCTCCGAGTACATTAAGGGCGTGCATAATTTTCTCGAAGTGGCTGAGGCAAACAAGCATAATGGTTTTATGTGTTGTCCATGCCCTAAATGCGGGAATACGAAGTCTTACTCTGACCGGAAAATCCTTCACACCCACCTGCTTTACAAGGGTTTCATGCCACACTATAATGTTTGGACGAGGCACGGAGAAATAGGGGTTATGATGGAAGACGGCGAAGAAGAAGAGGATGATGACAACTGTATGCCCCCTGAATACGGTGATGCTGCAACGGGGGGAGCTGCTGAAGATCAAGAGGAACCAGCCGATGTGCCCGATGATGCTGCAACGGGGGAAGCTACTGAAGATCAAGAGGAACCAGACGATGTGCCCGATAATGATGATCTCCGCCGGGTCATTGTCGATGCAAAGACGCAATGCGGAAGTCAAAAGGAGAAGCTGAAGTTCGATCGCATGTTAGACGATCGCAAAAAAGGGTTGTACCCCAATTACGAAGATGGCAACACAAAGCTGGGTACCGTACTGAAATTACTACAATGGAAGGCAGAGAATGTTGTGCCTGACAAAGGATTTGAGAAGCTACTGAAAATATTGAAGAAGAAGCTTCCAAAGGATAACGAATTGCCCGATAGTACGTATGCAGCAAAGAAGGTCGCATGCCTCTAGGATTGGAGGTGCAGAAGATACATGCATGCCCTAATGACTGCATCCTCTACCGCGGTGCGTACAAGGATTTGAACGCATGTCCGGTATGCGGTGCATTGCGGTATAAGATCATACGAGATGACCCTGGTGATGTTGACGGCAAGCCCTGCAGGAAGAGAGTTCCTGCGAAGGTGATGTGGTATGCTCCTATAATACCACGGTTGAAACGACTGTTCAGAAACAAAGAGCATGCCAAGTTGATGTGATGGCACAGTGAGGACCGTAAGAAAGACGGGAAGTTAAGAGCACCCGTTGACGGGTCGCAGTGGAGAAAAATCGAGAGAGAGTACTGGGCTGAGTTTACACGTGACCCTAGGAACATATGGTTTGGTTTAAGCGTGGATGGCATTAATCCTTTCGGGGAGCAGAGCAGCAATCACAGCACCTGGCCCGTGACTCTATGTATGTATAACCTTCCTCCTTGGATGTGCATGAAGCGGAAGTTCATTATGATGCCAATTCTCATCCAAGGCCCTAAGAAACCCGGCAACGACATTGATGTGTACCTAAGGCCATTAGTTGAAGAACTTTTACAGCTGTGGAATGGAAACAGTGTACGTGCGTGGGATGAGCACAGACAGGAGGAATTTAACCTGCACGCATTGCTTTTTGTAACCATCAATGATTGGCCCGCTCTCAGTAACCTTTCAGGACAGACAAACAAGGGATACCACACATGCACGCATTGTTAGCTGACACCCAAAGTATATACCTGGACAAATGCAGGAAGAATGTGAACCCGGGCCATCGTCGATTTCTTCCGACCAACCATCAATGTCGAAAGAAAGGCAAGCATTTCAAAGGTGAGGCAGATCACCGAAAGAAGCCCGCCACGCATACCGGTGATCATGTACTTGCTATGGTCAATGATTTACACGTAATCTTTGGAAAGGGTCCCGGCGGACTAGCTGTTTTGAGTGACGCTGGGGGACACGCACCCATGTGGAAGAAGAAATCTATTTTTTGGGACCTACCCTACTGGAAAGACCTAGAGGTCCGCTCTTCGATCGACGTGATGCACGTGACGAAGAACCTTTGCGTGAACCTGCTAGGCTTCTTGGGCGTGATGGGAAAACAAAAGATACAGCTGAGGCACGGGAGGACCTGCAACGTTTGCACGAAAAAGACGGCATGCCTCCAAAGCAGTATGAAGGTCCTGCCAGCTACACTCTTACCAAAGAAGAGAAGGAAATCTTCTTTGAATGCCTGCTTAGTATGAAGGTCCCGACTGGCTTCTCGTCAAATATAAATGGAATAATAAATATGGCAGAGAAAAAGTTCCAGAACCTAAAGTCTTATGACTGCCACGTGATTATGATGCAACTGCTTCTGGTTGCATTGAAGGGGCTTCTACCGGAAAATGTCTGATTAGCCATTGTGAAACTATGTGCATTCCTCAATGCAATCTCTCAGAAGGTGATCGATCCAGAAATCATACCAAGGCTAAGGAGTGACGTGGTGCAACATCTTGTCAGTTTCGAGCTAGTGTTCCCACCATCCTTCTTCAATATCATGACGCACGTCCTAGTTCATCTAGTTGACGAGATTGTCATTCTGGGCCCCGTATTTCTACACAATATGTACCCCTCTGAGAGGTTCATGGGAGTCCTAAAGAAATATGTCCGTAACCGCGCTAGGCCAGAAGGAAGCATCTCCATGGGCCATCAAACAGAGGATGTCATTGGGTTTTGTGTTGACTTCATTCCTGACCTTAAGAAGATAGGTCTCCCTAAATCGCGTATGAGGGGAGACTAACTGGAAAAGGCACACTTGGAAGGGACGGATATTCTTGGTCTCAAGTGAAGGAAATATGCCCTAGAGGCAATAATAAAGTTATTATTTATTTCCTTATATCATGATAAATGTTTATTATTCATGCTAGAATTGTATTAACCGGAAACATAATACATGTGTGAATAAATAGACAAACAGATTGTCACTAGTATGCCTCTACTTGACTAGCTCGTTGATCAAAGATGGTTATGTTTCCTAGACATAGACATGAGTTGTCATTTGATTAACGGGATCACGTCATTAGGAGAATGATGTGATTGACTTGACCCATTCCGTTAGCTTAGCACGCGATTGTTTAGTATGTTGTTGTTGCTTTCTTCATAACTTATACATGTTCCTATGACTATGAGATTATGCAACTCTCGTTTACCGGAGGAACACTTTTTGTGTTACCAAATGTCACAACATAACTGGGTGATTATAAAGGTGCTCTACAGGTGTCTCCGAAGGTACATGTTGGGTTGGCGTATTTCGAGATTAGGATTTGTCACTCCGATTGTCGGAGAGGTATCTCTGGGCCCTCTCGGTAATACACATCACTTAAGCCTTGCAAGCATTGCAACTAATGAGTTAGTTGCGGGATGATGTATTATGGAACGAGTAAAGAGACTTGCCAGTAACGAGATTGAACTAGGTATTGAGATACCGACGATCGAATCTCAGGCAAGTAACATACTGATGACAAAGGGAACAACGTATGTTGTTATGTGGTCTGGCCGATAAAGATGTGGGAGCCAATCTGAGCATCCAGGTTCCGCTATTGGTTATTGACCGCAGACATGTCTCGGTCATGTCTACATAGTTCTCGAACCCGTAGGGTCCGCACGCTTAACGTTATGATGACAGTTATATTATGAGTTTATATGTTTTGATGTACCGGAGGTTGTTCGAAGTCCCGGATGTGATCACGGACATGACGAGGAGTCTCGAAATGGTCGAGACATGGAGATTGATATATTGGAAGCCTATGTTTGGATATCGGAAGTGTTCCGGGTGAAATCGGGATTTTACCGGACTACCGGGAGGTTACCGGAACCCCCCGGGAGGTTAATGGGCCTCAGTGGGCCTTTACGAAGAAGAGGAGAGGCGGCCAGGGCTGGGCCGCGCGCCCCTCCCTCCTAGTCCGAATAGGACAAGGAGAGGGGGGCGGCGCCCCCCCCCCCTTCCTTCCTCTCTCCCTCCTCTTTCCCCCAAGTCCTAATCCAACGAGGAAAGGGGGGAGTCCTACTCCCGGTGGGAGTAGGACTCCTCCCGACGCGCCTCTCCCCTTGGCCGGTCGCACCCCCCTTGCTCCTTTATATATGGGGGCAGGGGGCACCCCATAGAGAAAACAATTGATCGTTTGATCTTTTAGCCATGTGCGGTGCCCCCCTCCACCATAGTCCACCTCGATAATACTATAGTGGTGCTTAGGCGAAGCCCTGCGTCGGTAGAACATCATCATCCTCACCACGCCATCGTGCTGACGGAACTCTCCCTCAACACTCGGCTGGATCGGAGTTCGAGGGACGTCATCGGGCTGAACGTGTGCTGAACTCGGAGGTGTCGTACGTTCGGTACTTGATCGGTCGGATCGTGAAGACGTACGACTACATCAACCGCGTTGTGTTAAAGCTTCCGCTTTTGGTCTACGAGGGTACGTAGAAAACACTCTCCCCTCTTGTTGCTATGCATCACCATGATCTTGTCTGTGCGTAGGAATTTTTTTGAAATTACTACGTTCCCCAACAGTGGCATCCGAGCCAGGTTTTATGCGTAGATGTCATATGCATGAGTAGAATACAAGTTAGTTGTGGGCGATATAAGTCATACTGCTTACCAGCATGTCATACTTTGGTTCAGCGGCATTGTGAGATGAAGTGGGCCGGACCGACATTACGCGTACGCTTACGCGAGACTCGTTTCACCGCCACGAGCACTAGTTGCTTAAAGGCGACCGGCGGGTGTCTGTCTCTCTCACTTTAGTTGAACCGAGTGTGGCTACGCCCGGTCCTTGCGAAGGTTAAAACAGCACCAACTTGACAAACTATCATTGTAGTTTTGATGCGCAGGTAAGAACAGTTCTTGCTCAGCCCGTAGCAGCCACGTAAAATTTGCAACAACAAAGTAGAGGACGTCTAACTTGCTTTTGTAGGGCATGCTGTGATGTGATATGGTCAAGACATGATGCTAAATTTTATTCTATGAGATGATCATGTTTTGTAACTGAGTTATCGGCAACTGGTAGGAGCCATATGATTGTCTCTTTATTGTATGCAATGCAATCGCCCTGTAATGTTTTACTTTATCACTAAGCGGTAGCGATAGTCATAGAAGCATACAGACTTTTGAAGAAGCCTGTATTTACAAGAAAGTGAGTGGGAGCTCTGTAGCATTTCTAATATTATATGTGGATGACATATTGTTAATTGGAAATGATATGGAAATTCTGGATAGCATGAAACGATACTTGAATAAGAGTTTTTCAAAGCAAGACCTCGGTGAAGCTGCTTACACATTGAGCATCAAGATCTATATAGATAGATCTAGACGCTTGATAAGATTTTTCAATGAGTACATACCTTGATAAATTTTTGAAATAGTTCAAAATGGAACAGTCAAAGAAAGGAGTTCTTGCCTGTGTTACAAGGTGTGAAGTTGAGTAAGACTCAAGACCCGACCATTGCAGAAAATAGAAAGAGAATGAAAAGTCATTCCCTATGCCTCAGTCATAGGTTCTATAAAGTATGCTATGCTGTGAACAGACCTATTGTATACCTTGCTCTGTGTTTGGCAAAGGAATACAATTTTGATCTAATAAGTAGATCACTGGTCATGGGTCAAGAATATCCTTAGTGAGGACTAAGGAGATGTTTCTCGATTATGGAGGTGATAAAAGAGCCCGTCGTAAAAGTTACAACGATGCAAACTTTTACACCAATCCAGATGACTCTAAGTCTCAATCTGGATACATATTAAAAGTGGGAGCAATTAGCTAGAGTAGCTCCGTGCAGAGCATTGTGGACATAGAATATTTGCGAAATACATACGGCTCTGAATATGACAGACCCGTTGACTAACCTTCTCTCACGAGCAAAACATGATCATACCTTAGTACTCTTTTGGGTGATAATCACATAGCGATGTGAACTAGATTATTGACTCTAGTAAACCCTTTGGGTGTTGATCACATGATGATGTGAACTATGGGTATTAATCACATGCAGATGTGAATATTGGTGTTAAATCACATAGCGATGTGAACTAGATTATTGACTCTAGTGCAAGTGGGAGACTAAAGGAAATATGCCCTAGAGGCAATAATAAAGTTACTATTTATTTCCTTATTCCATGATAAATGTTTATTATTCATGCTAGAATTGTATTAACCAGAAACATAATACATGTGTGAATACATAGACAAACATAGTGTCACTAGTATGCCTCTACTTGACTAGCTCGTGAATCAAATATGGTTAAGTTTCCTAGCCATGGACAAAAGAGTTGTCATTTGATTAACGGGATCACATCATTAGGAGAATGATGCGATTGACATGACCCATTCCGTTAGCCTAGCACTTGATCGTTTAGTATGTTGCTATTGCTTTCTTCATGACTTATACATGTTCCTGTAACTATGAGATTATGCAACTCCCGTTTACCGGAGGAACACTTTGGGTGCTACCAAACGTCACAACGTAATTGGGTGATTATAAAGGAGTACTACAGGTGTCTCCGAAGGTACATGTTGGGTTGGCGTATTTCGAGATTAGGTTTTGTCACTCCGATTGTCGGAGAGGTATCTCTGGGCCCTCTCGGTAATACTCATCACTTAAAGCCTTGCAAGCATTATAACTAATAAGTTAGTTATGAGATGACGTATTACAGAACGAGTAAAGAGACTTGCCGGTAACGAGATTGAACTAGGTATTGGATACCGACGATCAAATCTCGGGCAAGTAACATACCGATGACAAAGGGAACAACGTATGTTGTTATGCGGTTTGACCGATAAAGATCTTCGTAGAATATGTAGGAACCAATATGGGCATCCAGGTCCCGCTATTGGTTATTGACCGAGAATGGTTTTAGGTCATGTCTACATAGTTCTCGAACCCGTAGGGTCCGCACGCTTAACATTTCGATGACAGTTTTATTATGAGTTTATAAGTTTTGATGTACCGGAGTTTGTTCAGAGTCCCGGATGTGATCACGGACATGACGAGGAGTCTCGGAATGGTCGAGACATAAAGATTGATATATTGGAAGCCTATGTTTGGACATCGGAATGGTTCCGGGTGAAATCGGCATTTTACCGGAGTACCGGGAGGTTACCGGAACCCCCCGGGGGGTTAATGGGCCTACATGGGCCACGAGGGAGAAGAGGGAAGGAGCAAGGAGGGGGCCGCATGCCCCTCCCCCTCCTAGTCCGAATAGGACAAGGGAAGGGGGGCGGCGCCCCCCCTTTCCTTCCCCTCTTCCTCCTCTCCCCCCCCTTCTCCTACTCCTACTTGGAAAGAGGGAGTCCTACTCCCGGTGGGAGTAGGACTCCCCCCCTTGGCGCGCCCTCTAGGCCGGCCGCCTCCTCCCCCCTGGCTCCTTTATATACGGAGGCGGGGGGGCACCCCAAAGACACACAAGTTGATCTACGGATCATTCCTTAGCCGTGTGCGATGCCCCCCTCCACCATATTCCACCTCGGTCATATCGTCGCGAAGCTTAGGCGAAGCCCTGCGCCGGTAGAACATCATCATCGTCACCATGCCGTCGTGCTGACGGAACTCATCCCCGAAGCTTTGCTGGATCGGACCCCGGGGATCGTCATCGAGCTGAACGTGTGCTGAACTCGGAGGTGCCATACGCTCGGTGCTTGGATCTGTCGGATCGTGAAGACGTACGACTACATCAACCGCGTTGTGCTAACGCTTCCGCTTACGGTCTACGAGGGTACGTGGACAACACTCTCCCCTCTCGTTGCTATGCCATCACCATGATCTTGCGTGTGCGTAGGAAATTTTTTGAAATTACTACGTTCCCCAACAGGGGGCGGCGCCCCCCCTTCCTTCCTCTATCCCTCCTCTTTCCCCCAAGTCCTAATCCAACTAGGAAAGGGGGGGAGTCCTACTCCCGGTGGGAGTAGGACTCCTCCTGGCGCGCCTCTCCCCTTGGC
>NC_057807.1:682001846-682004409 GCF_018294505.1 Triticum aestivum | reverse complement strand
TATATACGGGGGCAGGGGGCACCCCATAGAGAAAACAATTGATTGTTTGATCTTTTAGCCGTGTGCCGTGCCCCCCTCCACCATAGTCCACCTCGATAATACTGTAGCGGTGCTTAGGCGAAGCCCTGCATCGGTAGAATATCATCATCGTCACCACGTCGTCGTGCTGACGAAACTCTCCCTCAACACTCGGCTGGATCGGAGTTCAAGGGACGTCATCGGGCTGAACGTGTGCTGAACTCAGAGGTGTCGTACGTTCGGTACTTGATCGGTCGGATCGTGAAGACGTATGACTACATCAACCGCGTTGTGCTAACGCTTCCGCTTTCGGTCTACGAGGGTATGTAGACAACACTCTTTCCTCTCGTTGCTATGCATCACCATGATCTTGTGTGTGCGTAGGAAATTTTTTGAAATTACTATGTTCCCCAACATCAAGCACACTACACAGTTCTACAGAACTCTACCTTGGTGGCCCCGTATGTCGATGAACACAAGAACAATCTGCGCTCCAAGCACCCGGAGCATTGGGACGACTCGATTACATGTGAACACATCAGGACTTTCAGCAGTTGGTTCGAAACACGTCTCAGAGGTGACAACACTGTTTGTGATGAGTTGTACTCGTTGTATTGATTTACAAAGGATATAGGATAAATGGGAATACATTTTACTCGATCGCCCAAGATCAAAAGAGCACCAACCAAAACAGCGGTGTCCGCTTTGATGCAGCAACCGAGAGGGGAAAGGACACATATTATGGTTACATAGTGGACATATGGGAACTTGACTACGGAGTAGATTTTAAGGTCCCTTTGTTTAAGTGCAAATGGGTCAATCTGTCAGGAGGCAGGGTACAGGTAGACCCATAGTACGGAATGACAACAGTGGATCTGAACAATCTTGGGTATACTGACGAACCGTTCGTCCTAGTCAATGATGTGGCACAGGTTATCTATGTGAAGGACATGTCTACCAAACCGAGAAAAAGAAAAGATAAGGAGGCGAATACATCATACGATGAGCCAAAGCGCCACATAGTTCTATCAGGAAAAAGAGACATCTTGGGAGTGGAGGGCAAGACAGACATGTCCGAAGATTATGAAAAGTTTCATGAAATTCTTCCCTTCAAAGTCAAGGCTAACCCAAGCATCCTGATAAATGATGAAGATTATCCATGGTTACGGAACAATAAAGAAAGGACACAAGCGAAGAAAAAGTGAAGACTTTGTCCACAACTATTATGATGATATCATGCCAACTTTCAACCTTTTCGTAGTTCATTTGAAATGCCTGTCGTAACAGACAAGTTTTCCATTAAAAAATTGATGATGTGGCTTTGAATGGTGCATTTTGAACACACAAAAAGTCTGGAGTTCAATTTCAGGGTCATTTATGATCAACTAAAACAAAACTATGATATTCTTTAATAGCAAAATAAAATCAACTAAAAAATGTTTATAAAACTCTAATAGCAAAAGGAATCAACTAAAAAGCTTTTATAAACCTATACTATTTTTTAAACTAAAATTATATAAAATTTATGCAACTAAAATTATCAAAGTATTTTCTGTTCAAAACATGAAAAGCAGAAAGAATTATCATAAAGAATTTTTTGTTAGAAACTTTAGTAACAAAAACAATTTTCATAAACAATTTTTTTGATAGAAACTAAAATAACAAAATTTAAACTATTCAAATTTGGAAACTAATGGAGTAACAGAAAGTTTATAATTATTCTGAGCTAAAAGCAAAAAGAATAAAAAAATAAAACAAAAATCAAAAGAAAATAAATAATTCAAAAAACAAATAAAATACTGGAAAAAATAAAAAAAATGCCGCCTAATGGGCCACACGGCCTGCATACGACTAGAAACTCATCTGTACATGGGCCAGTATGCAGGCCCGCATGCCCAATAGGCCCAACATGGCAGTGACAAGGGTAGGCAAGTAATGCGTGCATATTAGAGAGGAGCTCAGCACCTGAGCTGCAACGCAGCTTATAAACAGGTGCTCAGCTCTCTCAGCTAGCGAGGTGGGACTAAATTTCCCACCGCATCGCGCCAGCACAAGGCCTTTAGTCTCGGTTGGTGGCACCAACCGGAACCAATGCTCCCCTTTGGTCCCGGTTGGTGCCACCAACCGGGACCAATGCCCTCTGCTTCCCGCCCTTTGGGCTGCAGAAAAGAGGCATTTGATCCCGGTTTGTGGCACCAACCGGGACTAAAGGTGGCATTCGTCCCGGTTTCTGTCACGAACCGGGACCAATGCTTCGCCTATATAACTAGCACTTGTGAAAATTTTATTCAGTTCGTCTTCCCTGCCCCAACGACACCGCCAGGCTGCCCCTCTGCGCCTCGCCGTCGCCGTCGTCGCCCCTGCCTCCGATGCCGTCCCGCGCTGCCCAGACGCCGTCACTGCCCCGCGCCCCCGTGCCCCGACGCCGCCGGCCCCTGCCTCCTCGTCGCCCGACGCCGCGCCGCCCCTCACCGTCACCGTCGTCGTCGCGCCGCCCCTCACCTTCGTCGCTCCGCCCCTCACCGTCGCCGTCGCCCGTCGCCAC